>NC_090870.1:39509777-39522277 GCF_036669935.1 Montipora foliosa | reverse complement strand
CGATTTACTCTTGACAATTATTAACGAATAATGCCACAAGTGAAACAAAAATTTGGCGAACAGGGCAGAATCAATTCTTTCTTACAGACTTACGTTCTAGGATTTACAAACACAATGAAACCTTGACAGGTCACTTTGTTTATCCGATTGTACCTAATAAAATGGAGCAATTAAAAGGCTCACATGAGCTATAATGCTACGAACTGAATCGATAATATGCATGAACATAAACATGTTCAAAAGCAAGAAGAAATAACAGCAATCACCACCTAATATAACAATCTGGCAAAGAGGATTGACATAATGTGACTTTGATGATTTGAAAGACATTTCAAAATTATAAAAAACAGCAATGATTTTTAACATAACGTTTTAAAATAACAACAACAAAATCCCCAGAAATCTAATACATTTTTTTAAAATTTAATGTTCCTGTCAAGGATAACAAGGAAGTAAGAGAGGTGTTTTCAAATGCGGAGGTAAGGGGAAAATGAAATGATTAAAATTGCATGGCATGGCCACATGTTGTATGTACTTTAATGGGTATTCTTGAAAATGGTTTTCCAAGCAAACAGAGTAAAGCTGTTAAAATGAATGGGGTTTACTTCAAAACGACTCCTTAAAAATTAAAAAAACGAAACGCTGTAGGAATTGCTAAATTGGTGATGCCTGCATTAATTGGAAAAATTGGTTTTCGACCACCACAACAATAAACAAGTTAGGATAACTCTAAATGGCTAACAAGCTGGTTTCCTGATGAAGTCAGGTCCTCCGTATCTATTCTCTGTGTGAGTGACTGGATCTCTGCCTAAGTAACATTTCATTGTAATGGGTTCCTGATTGAGCCAGGTCCTCTGCGTCCATGCTCTAAGTGAGCGAGGATCATTGCCTCCAGGTTGTTAGGGACATAACACTTAAGCAAACAGGGTTCCTAATTGAGCCAGGTCCTCTGTGTCCATGCTCTACGTTAGCGAGGATCATTGCCTCCAGGTTCTTAGGGACATAACATTTTAGTAATCAGGGTTCCCGATTGAGCCAGGTCCTCTGTGTCCATGCTCTATGTGAGCAAGGATCTTTGCCTCCAGGCTCTTAGGAACATAACAACATTCCATGCTAGGTTCCTAATTTGAGCCAGGTCCTCTGTGTCCATGCTCTACGTGAGCAAGGATCATTGCCTCCAGGTTCTTAGGGACATAACATTTTAGTAATCAGGGTTCCTGATTGAGCCAGGTCCTCTGTGTCCATGCTCTATGTGAGCAAGGATCTTTGCCTCCAGGTTCTTTTGAACATAATAATATTCCATTCTAGGTTCCTAACTGAGTCCCATCATCTGTGTTCACACTCTACATGAGTGAGGATCATTGCCTCCAGGTTCTTAGGAACATAACATTTTAGCAATCAGGGTTCCTAATTGAGCCAGGTCCTCTGCATCCATGCTCTACGTGAGCGAGGATCGTTGCCTCCAGGTTCTTAGGGACATAACATTTTAGCAATCAGGATTCCTAAGGGTTCCTTAATTGTGTCCGTGTTCTATGTGAGCAAGGACCTTTGCATCCAGGTTCTTTTGAACATAATAATATTCCATTCTAGGTTCCTAACTGAGTCCGATCATCTGTGTACACACTCTACATGAGTGAGGATTTTTACCTCCGGGTGCTTAGGGAAAATAAGACACAAATGTCTCGGTGACAAACTTATTAAGGAATACTCTTCTGTGAACACACTTTATTGTTCATAATAAAACTCTTAGGTAACACTGACATTCCAGTGGCAACTAATTGAGGGAACAAAGTACCTTGGAAGAAACTCACCGCAAGTTCCAACAACATTTAACACACATCATGCCATCAAATAGGTTGTCTGGTAGAAGGTAAAGGAAAAGTTGTGTTGCTAAGGCTTGGGAAAATGATTGGCTTGACAAAGGGGATTGCTGCACAGGCAACAAGCCTGGACAGCATACCCACCTTGTCCTTTCTTGATCTCTTGCACGTTACCTTTAGAGGCAACAATGCTGATGAGACTGAGGATTTTTTCAAAACTGCTGAAGGTAAACAGTAGATTTTTGTCTCGTGCAATTCGAATTACCAACATATCCCTGGTGGGAAGATGATTCACAGTGATTTATGTGAGAAGATCTACACAAATTAAGTTGGGAACAGAAATGTGAACAACAAAATAGACTGATGAAAATGTGGCTCAGTCAGCGATTAAGCCTAGGTGCCCAAATTGAAAATCTAATCGAGTTTTGTTACATATGACGAACTTTTAAGCAACTTTAATGAACAAGCAAATCAAACAAGGTTCTTAAAACAAAACAAAAAAGACCATTGGTTAATCTTAACCCTTTCACTTCCAAGAGTGCCACTTATAGATTTTGCTCTGTCTAACGCCAGACGATTTTACTCGTCAACGGGGAGCCCCACGGGAGTGAAAGGGTTAAATGGGCATTACATATTAATTAATTTAAGTTCCTTGATAGATCCATAATTTGTTCACCTGATATGATAACGTTTCAAAAGTATCTAACTTTGTTGGAGGCACGGTGGCCTCATGGTTAGTGTGCTCGGCCGGGGACATTGTGTTGTGTTCTTGGGCAAGACCCTTTACTCTCACGGTGCCTCTCTCCACCCAGGTGTATAAATGGGTACCGGTGAAATGCTGGGGGTAACTCTGCAATGGACTAGCATCCCATCCAGGGGGATGGGGGGAGTAGAAATACTCCTAGTCGCTTCATGCTACGGAAACCGGAGATAAACGCCGGCCTAATGGGCCTTCTGGTAAGGAGTGACTTTACCTTAACCTTTAACTTACATCAGATTGGTTTTCTAATGACTGAAATAAATTTCATAAATTCATCTGATCATTACAGTGACCATTTGGCATACATCTCCAACTTCTCCAACCAATGAGAAGCAAAACAAGTTATGTATGTAGTTGTAAATGAGTCAATGAGTGTAAAGAGTGTATGAGTCATAAAATGTAACAGCATCATCCAAGATACTTTATGAATCCTTGCTCTGTGCCTGAGGTTAAGTACAAGTATATGCCTTCACTACCGATACATACATACATACATTGTACACTGTAGTACACATTTGTACACTGTAGTGTGAGGGCGTTTTTCGAAAAAAATGAAATGTTGGACAGTTGTGATTACTTAAGTCATAATTTAAAGAATTCTATGTATCTTCAGTCCAAGAGAGAAGCCTTGCACTGTTACCTGTTACCTTTCAAATAATTATTCACAGTTCGCAAAATGTTTTGAATACTTCTTTTTTATTTAGTTGTGGAAAAAGTTTGGAGATGCCAAGAATGATGGCCCTGGGCCAAATCCAGCAACAACAACAGTTACTGATGACAACAAACAAGGAGGTATTACTGTAAGAGTATTATGATACAAGTAATTTGGCAGTTTAGTGTTTTGTGAAATCTCACTATGATTAACGAACATCCATGGGGATTTGGAGTAAAATGTAATACATGCATATGTTCTGTTGACGAATTGGGCTTCTGATATTAATGGCATTTTAAAAGCCAAAATGTTTTGGTCAATTTCACAACCATTGATTCTCTTAGCCAGTGTTTTGGCTGATTTCCCAACAACAATTCCCAATATTGAATTGCTTGTAACTTGAGGTCTTACCAATATGTTATTTTTAATGTGACCAAAACCAACAACGCAACCTACACAGAAAAGACATAAAAATAATACAATACAATACAATACTTTATTTCAAAATAACATACAAATACATAGTTATTGAGAAAAAGGAAACCCAGAGGTTAGCCCTATATCAAGGGTGTCCTAATAGACAAACCTATTCAATTAAAAAAAAGAAGGATCATAATGAACTAGTTTTCTAGTTTTCACAACCAATGGCTTGCCTGAAAACAACTCTAAAGATGACTTCCACTTGGAGTGCTCGCAAAGCCAGCCAATAAAATCACCATTTTAGTGCTGCAAATTTCACTCCCTTGTTCAAACCACTTACAATACAATACATGTCTCATTTTAGTTTTTTAAATTAGGTAGAGGTGTAGGTTACAATCAGTTTATTTCTGATGGTACATGTATTCATTGATTTTCAGGACCCCCAACAAGATGATGACCCTCTCAAAAAGTTAAGTTAAAGCACACAGATGATAGTGCAGTGCCGTCACTGTAAAGGAGACCATTGGACCACAAAGTGTCCTTACAAAGACCAACTAGAGGTCATACAAAGCCAACTTCCTGAATCTAAGCTCGCCCCTGGTAAAGTCAACTCTGTTGATTGTTTACGTCTTTTCTTGCTTGAAGGGGTACTGTCATGCTAAATTTGCTGTTTTTGGTCAAAACTGGGTAAAATTCCTGAAAACTCACTGACAAGGTATGGAGTATATTTATTGCACTAAGAGCTATTTGTATTTAAGTTTTGGCGATTTTCTGCAAACACCATCTCCAAGTTTCAATCCATTTCCATCCTCTCCATCAGTGGATGCAAATAACAAAGAATAGGTTGAGTGTGGCTCTTGGCAACCAGTGAACAAACCTACACCATTATTTTTTGGTCTTGATTGATGCAAAGATGTATTTTACGTAGTGTTTTGAAGTTTGACTGAAATAGCGTGACAATGCCCCTTTAAACTTCTTGAATGCAGCTCTATCAGCTGTAGTTTTGGTTATAGAAGTCATGAATTTAGGACTTGTTTTTAATCATTGTAAAACTATTGACTTTATTTTCTACGTAGCCTATTATGTGGTTGTGTTTCAAGCTGATCGAAAGAAAGATCTAGGAAGGAAGATAATGACACTAATGTACTGAAATTGTTTTTTGTGATTATCCAATATCATTCAGAGTACAGCGTTTTCAGAAGGATTGTCATGCTTTTACTGTACATGGCGTGAGTGTTCTCATTTACACTGTACCTTTAGAGTACAGTTACTGTCAGATTGTTAGATTAATCAATAAGTGGGAAACTTACATTCAAAGGCCAAAGGCACAATCCCCCACAGGGTTCATGATTGATTGCTTCCCCTGGCAAATTTCGGGATGCTATGTTACAGTACTATGCATTTTTTGGAGATGTTAATCATTTTAAGAAAGATCAAAGTGCTTGTAGTAAGTTACAAGCGAATGATGAATGAGAATAATTCCCTGTATGTTTATAATTCCTATTGCAGCAGTACTTATCATGTAAAGTACGTCTTATACGTGTACATGTCGGAATATGTAATTTGACATTGTCACAATTCTTGGACTTTAGTGTCAACAAAAGAATGAGCTTCCCCACAGTGCAATCACTGTTCTTCAGTGGGAAGTGTGAAGTTCATGCCAGCATAAATTACTCCTCACACACAATTAACTCACGTAATTTTTATTTGACACTTGGAAGGTTGGCGAAGGTCTTTTTCCAGCTCCAATTTAATCCATATTATATATCATTCTTTACCCTCGGATTTTAGAGTAGCTTGGTGTTAGTAGCCAAATATCTCCGTCGGACTGAGCATTTACCGTCCTAACCATGAGAAACCACAGAGGACAGACCACAACACCAGGGACTCTTTGTCCTACTCTTCCCAATAGGGATGATATTTGTTTACAAACATTGCTTTTATTATTCTAATGTGCCAAACACAGAAACAAAAGATTCTTTTATTTGACAGCCAATGGGGCTCTGGTTGGCACATTAATAACAATAGGTGATGTCATCGATATCTTCCCTATAGTGCGTGGGTTCTTTTATGTCCCATAGGGCTATGAACATTGGATGGCTGTGAGATGGGACCTACAGTTTATCGTCCTTGTCCAAGAAGTTTAGAGAGTATAACCATTTACAGATGTCATGGCAAAGGCAGCACTTTCTCCTCAGTTGTTTTAAAACACTTACTGAATATGACGTCAAAGGCTCACTAGTTTAAGAATGCAATGCATGTGTACGCTGCAGAATTAATATGCAGCACGGGACTTTCAGACTTTTAAACTCGGGTTTTGCATATGTAATAGGGAGCTTAAGCACGAGCGTTTTGAGACGCAGACGGCAACCGGAAGTGAGCTGTTTTCCCATTTAATTTGTCTTCACATAACCACATAATGTATCCATAGTGCGTCATTGCGTCCTTGGACGCACTCGTTTTTCTTTTGGACGCATAGAATATAGAACAAAGGGTCCAATTGGACCCACGACAAAATCGAATGTTTATGCAAATTACAAACGCTAGGAAAAACATGCGAAAGGAAATTCTCACCATGCGGAGAAATGGTCGAGGGCTAGGTTGCGGAATACCCGGCCCACTAAATGTCTTACTTAAAAAACTGCCACCGCAGTCCCGCAGTCTGCACTGGCGTGGTAGAGAAAATGATATTCATATAAATAACTCTTTTCCTAAACGGGATATTCTGCAATCTAGCGGTTCAGTTAACTAAACTTTTCACGAGATCGTGTGAAGATGAAAGAACTCGTTTACTGACTAAGGCTAAGCGCTCGCTTCAGTGATTAGGCCTTAGCACTTCTAAATCTAGATCATTTATCAACCTGGAGCCAACAGTTCCTACAGCCTACAGCTTCCTCAAGACGTTTTCAGATGTGATGGATGCAGCTTTGACAGCCCATACATTTTGATCGATAAATCAACGAGCATAACAGTTTCAAAGTACATATTCGAGGGGAGGGATAAGACTTTATTTTTGTGCAATTTAGAAATCTGAAAGGGTACTGCAACATCAATTACGAAGCAATAGATCGAAATTTAATTCTTGAATATTAATTAGCTGGATCCCCAAACTTTTCTCCATTAGAGATGGCTAGTTTTAAACGCTCGGACACACCACTGTCCTGGCACGCAAAACGTTCTCTTCCGGTTGCCGTCCGCGCGTGCTTAAGCTCATTAACTACACTCAGACTACTGACCAGCGACAGTCTTCGAAACGTGATGCTAAATCTCTCCAAGACATTTACCCAGCCACAACACCATGACACACATTTCAATATTAACAGCATACAGGACACTCAGCCCCAGTCAATATAAACCTTTTTATATCCAAGCTCCAACGAGTCTCCTGTAGTTGAATTGTAGTGCATCCGCGTTGGTAATCGATAAGTAAGAAGTCCCAAATGTTTTCGGGCCTTTTCGGGTGTCACAATCCCCTCAATACATGTATCTTAAGAACGGGGACGTTTTAAGTCATCAAACTTCCCGATCATTTTGCTTTTTATTTTTCTTAAAACATGTTAAAAGACCCTCTTATCAAAACAAGCGAAAGGCAGGTTTCGTAAATGGATTTTCTGGCCCGCACATTTATCGAGACTTTCGAGAAACGGTCCCCAGTCTTCGAATTTTCCGTGCTGTTGCATTCTTCTCCCTTATTCGATAGTAATAAATTACGTTTTATTTTCCCGGATTTTTTTTGCGTTTCATCGAAAATAATTGGAGTTCTCATCGATCATTTTGAGTCTTGAAAGAAAATTTTGAGGGTTTGCCACAACGGCTATTCCATTCTCCAAGGAAAGACACCTTTTATGTAGAGACTAGGTGTACCTTTCTAAATTGTCAAAATTGGTGCCTTTTCAACACACTTTACTTTTACTAATTTGTGCACCCTTGAAGTACCTAGCCAGATAACGCGGCAACTCTTACTTACTACCATTCTTTATTATTTTAATTGCTCGTTCTCTAATGGAGAAGTTTCCACCATTGTGTAGATGACATATAAGTCAATTTCCCAACCATTCAGTGTCTTAAAATCGAATACGCCCCTTTGTAGAAAGCTCGCAGTCCGTTCTATGTCACTCGAGCCACGCGCGTGTTGAGTCAATTGTGTTTTGTCACGCAATCGAGAGAAACATCCAAGGGAGACTTGAGGAAGGGGTCTCTTCCCATCTCGTCCAAGCCTCTTTGGGTCGTTTCTCTCGATTGCGTGACTAGATACGATTGACTAAAAAAGGGCGTAGCTCGACTGACAGAGAAGAAACTGCTGGCAATCTAGCCCACACGTAGTTTAATAGAGACCTTAACAAGCCACGGCGACCTCTACGATGAAGAAAACTCAAGAAAAAGAAAAAAGAAAGAAACAAACAAACGCTGGGTTTAACAAGAAAAGTCAATAGCTTTCGCTTTGCGTTCCCTGCGTTGTTTCTTTGTAGTTTTCTTCACAACAACGTCGTCAAATAGCCAAGGATGATGTGAACAGACGGCGTTATTTTTTCTCTCGCTAGCTATCAATGCCGTTTGTACCAGTTTAATTCCAGGTCGGTTGGCTTACAATTTTCTAACATTACATGAGTTGCAGTTACTGTAATGAAAAAAAATCTCAACAATAATGAGAAATCGTGTTTTCCGTTAATGTTCTTGTTCTCGTCTACGCCATCATCCCCTAGGGTCCCTAATGTACTTACCTTGCCTAGAGCCCTAGAAATAGCGATTAAGTACGGTATGATAAGGAGGAGCCTCATTTTCTCAGAATGACTACCCTATTACCGTTACATTCCTTGCATCACCAATCGACCGTAATTGCAAAAAAATTGTTTTCTTAAAGCTAACTTGTACTTTGCCACTTTGCATCTGCATTGTCAGCTTGGTTGGTTCAGTGGCCGAATGGTCAAGGCATCCGACCAGTAATGTCGAGATCCGGGTTCGGTTCCTGGCTAAGGTCCCGTTCACAAGTATCCGGATATTTTTTAATCCGCAACTTTTTCTTTCCGAATACGCCTTCCGTCCACACGTATCTGGCAAATTCGCTGGCGAATCCGGAACTTTTTGAATACGTTCTCCAAAGTGGATATTTTTAAATTCGATATGAAGTGGGAACCGTGTGGACCCCAAATCCGGATATTTTTTTTTATCCGGATGACGTAACAAGATCGAGCCCTGTTCCCTGCCGTGAAATTAATTTGAGGGAGGGACTTGGTTGCATGGCGCATGGTATGCGTTACTTTTGCTTCCTTGAGGAGTCCTGAGCACTAGAGTGAATCCGCTTGTATTCGCTCTGACGAAGGGCTAACGCTCGAAACGTCAGCTTTTAGAGTCTCTGTGCGGTGGTCAATTTACATTATCAACTCCGTTAATAAAACCAAATTTTGAATCCGGATACGTTTCGGATAAGTGTGGACGGGCAAATTCGATTTGAATACGCTACGTGTCGATGGAAATATTTTTGAATCCTGAAAGAAAAAGTTGTGGATTCCAAAATATCCGGATAGGTGTACATGTGGACGGGGCGTCTGCTTTTCACATGTTAGTTGTGTATATTTCTGTTCCTCTCCCCATACAGTTGCACTTTTCTGTGAATCACTTTCGAAATTGGAATAGATTAGGAATGGGTCGACGGCGCTATCCCCAGAGATCGACTAGTCCGCCGATTTAACGATGAGACTAAACTGTTTAAAGGGAATGCGTCTATGTCTAACTTATTAAGATCTTCAGATCTTGCATGGTATTCTCAGTGTTACCTTAGGCTAGCAGTGCCAGCGATTGACTAGCTTACGGACGCTGTTGATGTATGTGCAAGATTTTATAGAATGCTAAGCGGTACTTTTGGCTTCTCAAGCAGTAAACAAAAGGATTAAGAGCAGAGTTACACGCCAGAATTAATTTAACCCAAGGAAATGCTTGTTTAAACTTTATCGAAGTAGGCTTGGTGAATATTGGTAGCAGAAGTGTCGGTAACCAACTAATTGCGTAGAGCCCCACCACTGTGAAAATTGTTTTTGCTACTTTTTTTTCCACTGCTACACTGTCCGAGATTTGAGTCGTTATGTTCTGAATTCTGTTCTCCTGACGTTTCGCCGTGACAAATAAGTAAATGTACATTGCTATGGTGTTGAGTAGCATAATGCCCGAGTAGAATCCAATGACAGAACTGGACATGAGGTCCGCCGTGATTAAAGCTCCTAATGTCATCGAAATGATCCAGACTACTGCAATAGATATGGCAGCATTACGTTTTGTCACCACAGCAAGGTATTTGAATGGAAATCCTATTGCAATAACTCGATCAACTGTGACTGCGAACAAGTTGGTTGCTGATGCAACCATGGAAATATGACCAATAAATTTTGTAGTCAAAGCAAATGTATCTTTGTCTTCTTCAGTGTTCATTTGATAAAATCGGTGAATTGACATCGGCAGAAAAAGAGCACAGACTGTAAAATCGGAAAATGCCAAACTGGTGATAAAAAAGTCGGGTATTGTTCGGAGAGTGCCATTTTTAAAGACTGTTAAAAGGACAAGTGCGTTTCCAAGGCTACCGATTAGAGCAGCCAGAGCGGAAAGAATAACCAGTGCCGTTACTGATTCCGTGGAGGGAATCTGAGTGGAAGTAGCTGTCGAATCTTCCGTCATGAAATGTGTTATAACCCTTGTAGAAATCCAACGTGTTGTATTAAGCGAGTTATTTAATCCTGTGAGAGCCATATGTTGGTAAAGGGAGCTTGAGCTAGGAAAGAATAAAGAAATAATATAATACCTGAATTGGTGAGTCACAATGGCTCCCAAAACTAGTATACCGTGAACATTACCATGCGTAGTTATTTTTAAGACGTTCTATCAAATATGCATAACAGTAACTGACTACGAAAGAAGTAAAGAGAAACTGATCAATTTGACCGATGTGAGTTGATTTAGAGAGACAATTGGTTAGTCCAACATTGCTGCGTAACTGGGTTGGTTTCTTAATCACAATCTTGGAAGTTTCGACAGACAGGAAATAGGGACGATTGTTTCAATCGTGAATGCTCTATGTTAAGGTTACTTCCCACCTTCAGAGGCCGAAAAAATCGTTTTTTTTTTATTTGACAAAAGTTAAGTCAGTAATTTTATCTAGCGTTTACAAAAGGAAAGTGTTAAAAATCTCAAAAAGCGGCCGAGTTATTTAGAAAAAACATATTTTCAAACAAAGTTAATAAACTACGAAGGTGTCATAATCTTGTCAAAGGACTAGACCCCTTGGGGAAATTTTCGCGGCAAAAGCTCACGCTCGTATTAATGTTATTTGCGTATTTTTATTTACATCACGCACGTACTTGCCAAAATTCCCACGTGGAAGCTCTAATAACTCGTATGGAAAAATCAAATGCAGAAAAAAGTCCTTGGGTAAAGAAAAGAAAAAAAACCGGCCCAAAGAAGAAAGAAATATCTCCATTTTGTCAAAGAAAGAAAAAGAACCTCGCCGAAAGCGACAAAGGCTCTATGTTTGGCCAAACACCTTCGATAATCTCGGCATCTCCTGAAGACCTGAAGCCTGCGAAAATCCTTGGAGCAAGTACCTTAAAAATCAAAGTCAACGCCAGTGCAGTTTGTGGACAAGATTCTTCGTCGGAATCTGGTGGAAGCGATGAAGAAAAAGAAAAATGCGATACCAACGGCCCTAAACACTGGAGCACTTGAGCTGTCCGTCGATTCGTTACTTGTCGCCTCTTGTTTTTCAGCGGCACGTTTTCCGCCTTTGACCTTTTTGGCACGGGTTTTGCCTTTGCCTTTAGTGTCTTTGCCCAGTGTACGTAATTGTGTCGACGTCCTGAATTCCACTCGACTGAGCGATATGAAAAACGTGTTGCAATGCGATGCTTTTCCCGGGAAATCTTCATCTATTGTCACAGACCGTAGGAGGTCCTGTCGTTCCATTGGTTTGCGGTTTGATCAGGCGAGATAATCTCCAGGCGTGGCGCGAGTTGCTTACGAACCTTTACTAGCGAAAATCTCGCATATGATTTTGAGAGGAATACATCCACTTTGACCGAATTTATAGGGTATGCAGATTCGGCGGATTGTCGTAAAATTTCGCTAGAACATTCCAGAGATAATGACAAACAAAAGTGTGTCGGGAAATTTTGATGGTTAACATATTTTTCGCGTGGCGTTCATTTACGCAACACGTCTCGCACATTTTTAGCTACTCCAACTTTTGACTTGGATACCTAGACAACCAATCAGAATATCGAAAAAGCCCGACACACTTGTGGTGATTGATGCCTTGTGAATAAGACTGTGCAGCCATTTTGCTCGTACTTTGGAATCCGATAGCCGATAAATTCAATCGAGGAACCCTCGGTCGTTTCACGCCTTACCGGCCTGTGACACTTCCTGAAAAAAACTTCGCTAAAATTGTATATTTTTCGTCAAGTACACTTATTAAGCTTTCTAATGATATATAGTTTGTTGGGGTTTTATTTAAACTGGCGCGCGTACAATGTTTTTGGCGAAGGGCACCCGCGAAGGTGGGAAGTAACCTTAATGCGACTCCACTATTTTTCCATGCACTTACAAATGGCCAGTTACTTTAGTAATAATAAAGCTTTCAAATCTTCCCTCGCCTTTTAGCAATGCAATGATACGCAGTTGAGTAAAAATTGTGTCCCCAATTCCAGTGGCTGAATGGCTGTGGCACAACTTAAAGCCTGAAGGATGTTAAATGTAGAAATGTCGGTATAAAAAATTGACGGTCGCAAAATTTTCACATGACATCAGAGGTTGGACGAGAAAATCAGTCACAAGCAGACAAAGACCAGTGATTGCTTTGAATTAA
>NC_090870.1:39502277-39504777 GCF_036669935.1 Montipora foliosa | reverse complement strand
AATTTTCCGCGATTTCAATTTCTCCGGCCAAGACAAACTTATTTTCACCATGGACATTACATCTCTATACACAGTCATTCCTA
Organism: Montipora foliosa; assembly: GCF_036669935.1. Taxonomy (NCBI): domain Eukaryota; kingdom Metazoa; phylum Cnidaria; class Anthozoa; order Scleractinia; family Acroporidae; genus Montipora; species Montipora foliosa. The sequence goes on along the minus strand of NC_090870.1, from coordinate 39,504,694 downwards.
ATAGCGAAGGTCTTCAAGCACTTAAACACTTTTTCGATCAACGCACTGTCAAAGAACCTAGCTCGGAAACGCTCCTCCGCCTTGCCGAACTAGTTTTAACGCTTAACTGTTTTTCATTCGCCGGCAACTATTACAAACAAATTAATGGTGTAGCGATGGGCACAAGAATGGGACCTAGCTATGCCAATCTTTTTGTAGGATATGTTGAACACCAATTTTTTAGTCAGTACAACGGTCCCAAACCTGAACTCTACGGCCGTTACATCGACGACTGCATCGGCGCTATTTCATCCAGCAGAGAAGAACTCGATCAATTTATAACCTCCGTCAACTCTTTTCATCCGGCTCTTAAATATACCTGGGAAATTTCGGAAACTTCATTGGCTTTTCTAGATATCAGCGTTTCTATTAGAGGCAACGTGCTATGTACTAGTGTGCACTACAAACCTACTGATTCACACAGTTATTTGTTGTATTCATCGTCACATCCATCACATGTCAAGAACTCCATCCCTTATTCTCAATTTCTTAGACTTCGACGTCTATGTAGTGATGACTCCGATTTTTCCAGCAAATCAGAGGAGATGTGCCAGTTCTTCGAAAAACGTGGCTATCCTGTCTCTGTGGTCAAAGCGGGCCATCATCGCGCCCAACAATTTGATCGACAGTCATCACTACAAACGTCACAAAAAGATAAGAATGACAGAATTCCATTCACCCTCACTTTCCATCCTCATAATCACGCAGTCAAAAGCATCATACTTATAAATTAAATTACTCCAAAATGATCCCGAGACTGGTAGAATCTTTTCGCAACCTCCACTTATTTCATTCAAACGCGACAAAAACGTAGGCAACTTTTTAGTTAGAAGCGCGCTCAAAACTAACGAGCAACCCGGCACTTTCAAATGCGCGCGCTCACGATGCAAAACTTGTCTTTTCATTGTTAACACTAGCAAGATATCGGGACCTAAGCGATCTGTTAAGATCACCGATCGTTTCACATGTACCTCCGCAAATGTCATTTATTGCATAACCTGCACGTTATGCAATAAATTATACATTGGTGAGACAGGTAGACGACTAGGTGACCGATTCCGCGAACACCTTCGCGATGTTGAGAAGAATGACAAGGATGCATCCAAGCCAGTCGCTCGCCATTTTAATCTGCCTAACCACTCCAAAAAACACATGGCTATCTGCGGCCTTTCCCTACATCTAGGTACGACGGAAAGCCGCAAGAATCTGGAACAAAAATTCATCTTTCAAATCGGCACCCTTAATCCTCACGGTATTAACGAACGCTTTTCATTTAACTAATATATTCCTATTTTTCACGTTGCCATGTTACCACCAATAGCGTAGCTCCTACTCTACTATAAAAACTACACGTAACCCATAATCCCTCGATTCGCTCTGACGAAGGGCTAACGCTCGAAACGTCAGCTTTTAGAATCTCTGTACGGTGGCCAATTTACATTATCAACTCCGTTGATAAAACCAAATTTTTGTTAATCCAAAGGCCAGCTGTCGTGCCGCGGAGCTTGTTTTCGAACTGTGGAGGTTCATTTTGAGAATGAGGCTATCCAACATTTTAAACGGGACAGAGAAAATGGTTTTCCAACAAACTGGATAAACTTGAGTTAGTGATCTTTCCTTTTAGATGTCATCAACAATGTGTTAGAAACATACACAGAAAAGCAAGAAAACTTGGTTGAAAATTTGATCAAACTCACCTTTTCTCTTAAGTAGGTGTTTTTTGCAGGAGCCGTCGTAGCTCAGTTGGCTTGTGCGCGGCTTTCGGAGCGAGAGGTCCCCTGTTCGATCCTCCTTAAACGTCTGTTTCCACTTTCCTCTGATCCGTGCAGCTGTAGCTTTGAATTCCCTTAAAACGGAGCACTGACAGGGGGAGGGGGGTAAAGGGCGTACTGTCGGCTTCCGTTGATACCAGCCTCGTAGCTGAAGGAGCTACCGACGGTAAATAAAGTTACTTTACCTTTTTACCTTTACCTTCTGTAACAGAAATTTCAACCCGCAGTTGAGTTTAAGTTTGCTAAATTTGGTGCATTTAAACTGTGATCACCGAGTGGCAAAATAATATAAATATAACTATGGGGAACCAAACACCTGTAATGTTGCGATATTAATATTTTATACTGTCTCGAGAGCACAAAAAGACGTTTAGCTTTGCTCGTGCATGAATTATTGTCGGTACAGGTTTCGATCCACTTGTCAACTTTCTATTTTTATTGTTATCACCAAAACACGCGAGTCTTTTCACTACAGGGCTAAAGTGAGTTCAGCCTGAGAAGCCAGTTCGAGCATTTTCTAGAAATGCACAGTAATAACGTATTTTAGAAAAAAAACTTAGCATGAAATTTTGTATCATTTGCATATTTATGAAAGGAGAGTTTAAC
>NC_090870.1:39489777-39492277 GCF_036669935.1 Montipora foliosa | reverse complement strand
TTCAGTTAAAAATATGATTATTTGGGGTGTGCATTGTCAGGGTTTCTCTCCAACACACTCTCTCTCTCTCTCTCTCTCTCTCTCTCTCTCTCTCTCTATATATATATATATATATTATTCATTAGAAGAGAGTCAGATGCATAGCCGTTTCTTGAAAATTGCGTTCATTTTTCTTGTAATGCCGGATTCGCGTAGAGAGGAACTGATACAACACACAACATGGCTGACCTCTTTACCTTGTTCAAAAAGCATGATGGCATTTACACAAGCAAACTCAGCCATGTCAAGTTGCAAGCTTTGCAGCTTATAAGAAAAGCAAGCCAACTGAGATGACCATTGTTCCAGCATCACATTAAACGAGTGTTCAGGATGAAGAAGAACATCTTTAGCCACCATCACCGAGCCCTGATGAGGACTGGACCGCTGGCATACGCGAAGGACAAGTAGCTCCAACAATGCTGTATGAAAAAGGACAGGATAATGGACTTTATAAAAATAAGCATAAAACTGAATATCACTGGGTAGTTCCTCTGGAAGCGATATGGACATTGGAAAACGAATAGGGGCTACAAATCGCGATCAATAAAATCATTTTCTTCGCAATTGTAGCAAAGGAGGTTTCTGTTTTTGTTCTTGTTTTTTAGCAAAGGACCGGAGGTGGTAAATTATATTTATTACTGGTCATCAAGCATGCCACATTTTCGCAATTTAAGTGCTACCAATACATTAATTAGCAGTACGTTAACTAGTTAGTGAACTTGTTCTTAAGAATTGTCCATAGCTCCTTTTCCTCCAAAATTAGACTTCAGACGGCCACGTTTCGATCGTACTCATAGTCAAGTCGAGTTGTAGCATTAATTCCGCGGAATAAACAAGCAACGACTTGTACTTTAAGAAGGATCGATTTAGAAAACGTATTAAGAATAAAAAGTAACAACACTATCCGACGTTTCGGAGTCAGACATGACCCCATTATCAAGGTTAAACTGATAAAAAAACTGATAAACATCTTAGTGTCAACTATCGTTTAATTTCCATTTATGCATGTCTTTGTTTTGACCTAACGCCCGTTACATTTAAATTGCGAACTTTCCATTACAGTTTAACCTTGATAATGGGGTCATGTCTGACTCCGAAACGTCGGATAGTGTTGTGACTTGTACTTTGCTAAAAAATTCAGATGCAAATAGCTCATTAATTAGAGATCAAGTACCAACTGTGAAATGATGAAGTTGGAGTTTTTAAAATTTGTTCATATACTCGGGGTATAGACAGTCGTTCGGTTTACCTGAAGATAGAAGATTGGCCTGGTCTTCACTGTCCAGTTCTGTAAATCCGGGAACTTTGTGTGCCCAGGCCACTATCAAGTCTACCTCCTGTAGCACTAAATCCATGATTATTTCCACGATGTTTAGAGGACAAACGCCCACAAATCCGAGACCCATGTAGTCTGGTCTGTTGATAAAATCACAGAAGGCATTTAATTATCACTCAACTCACTTCATTTGTCATTACTTTGCCAAGTAAATTATAGTTTACATTCCTTAGTTTTATATTTAAAAGGCCTTAACCCCGGGAGGAGGACTCCCCTATAAAAAGGACGGGGGTGTTCGTCGTACCTTTTAGGGGTTAAAAAAGCGGTTTTGGTACTTCTTAGGATGGTCAGCCTCAAAAGGTCCACAGCGGGAGCTGTAGCGGTACCTTTTACGGTAGTGAGCCGAAAAATTGTGACGGGAGACATTTGAGAATTAACTATTTTTAAATTTTGTCTAAGCAAAACCCATAATTTGGTACCTCCTAGGGGTGAAAAAATTCCACGCCACGCCCATAAGACAGGATCTTGGTACCTCTTAGGGGTTCTTTTCATATTTTCCGACGAGCACCCCTGTCCTTTTGATATGGGAGTCCCCCTCCCCTCAGAAACAAACCTTCTTTTTGGCACTGTGTCGGGTCGGGCTTGGATCAGTTGTGTGATCAACTCAGACGATACAAAGGTGTCTGCATTTTCTTTCATACCTATCAGTGATTTTATACGCGGTCTACCGCCAGGAGCTCTATCCTCTCGGACAGCTTCACAAGAAGAAAAGAAAACAAATGCAATAAGTCTACAAACTGAAAATGAAACCTTTGAACATCAATTACAGTGCAACGCGCCTTACCGTGGCCACGCAACAAACTTCCACTCCACTTTTGACAATCACTTGTAACTACGTCAATTCAACAACCAATGCAACGGTGTTCAACTTACAACTGTGCGAACTTTGCAAAGAGGCGTGACTGTCAATTAAATTCACACATCCTGATTGGCGGACAATTTGTAAAAAGCTTTGTTAGGAGGCCACGGTAAAGAGCGTCGGGCTGTAAAGGCCCTTCTTTTTTTTCAAAACGGACACGCAAGCGATGCAAATTGTGGAGAACTCCGCCGAGAAAGGTTTGTGTAGAAATTTTGGTTTTCAGTGGTAGATGGAAAAAAGGAGCACCTCTTGTATTAAATAGTTTT
>NC_090870.1:39477277-39482277 GCF_036669935.1 Montipora foliosa | reverse complement strand
ATTATTAGATCCTACTGAGCTATGAAATTAAACCCGGTGGCTCAGCTGGTTCAGGGTCTTAAAAATAACTGAGGAGAAAGTGCTGCCTTTGTAATTTCATCTGCGTATCGTCTTCTAGGATGACGACTATAAACCGTGGGCTCCCTCAGCTCCTCTTAAGAACGGTGCCTACTATTGTTACTGCGCATACGTTCTGCGCATCTCAAGATACTCAGGTTTCCTATTGCTGGTGCTTACCAATATAAGGATATTTTTGCGCATCTTTCAAAAATGAGTGGTTAGCCCCAATTTTCTCTTTGGATTTCAATAACACTTGTTAAGATCTGCTTTTCCTGCATATTCATAAGCCGGGAAAAATACCTTTGAATTAGTAGGCACCGCCTAGAAGCTCGGGGTCGACACCGTGTTTATGGTTGAGCTCTCAGAGAAATGTAAACCACCATACGAGACTGTAGGTGATATGGTAAAGTCTGCTTCGAGCCTAGAAGGCCCATCATGCCGGCGCATATCTCCGGTTACTGTAGCATGAAGCGACTAGGAGTATTTCTACTCCCCCTAGATGGGATGCTAGTCCATTGCAGGGTTACCCCAAACATTTTCGCTGGTATCCATTTATACACCTGGGTGGAGAGAGACACAATGTCCCCGGCCAGGACCAGAACCCGGACCACTCGATCCGGAGTCGAGCGCACTAAAGATGAGGTCACCGCGCCTCCCACTCTATGTGATATGGGCTGTACATATATTCATTGCTACAAGTACCGTTCAAAGAGGCACATACCAACCGATAAAGGCTAGTGCGATATAAAATATAAAAAGCTCTGTTAAAGGCACGACAGGCCGACAGGATTTCGACCGTTTGTTTTTGTTATGGAATTTGCATTGCTTATCGTAGATAAATAGATAGATAGATAGATAGATAGATAGATAGATTGATAGATAGATTGATAGATAGCTTTATTAAGAAGTAAAATCATTGCAGCCCCCGGCCCGGCTGAAATATGAATGACTTTATAATCATTAAAAATTAACTATATATATATTTTGATAACTACTATAAAACCGTAAAATATAACCTACAAAATACAAAAGGACAAGTATCAACACTAAAATACTAATAATTAAGATTACTGGAGCTTTTGGCTTTGGTCCCTTACAATTTGGTCAAAATAGAGCATTACTCAATGCCTTCCTCCTCTCGTACAGTGACGTAATGTCTAGAGCTACTAGAGCCTCGGCATAAGATAAGTCGCCGGGTTGCATTATCCGCAACGCGCGCTTTTGCAACCTTTCCATTTCATTAGAAAGATATTGAAGCAAAGAATGATGAAAAACTGGGCACGCATATTCTAGTGCAGGTCGCATACATGTTGTATAGAAAAGTAGCATATTCTTGGGTGGAACTTTAGCTCGCTTTGGCTCGCTCGTAGCGATCTGATTGGATGAATTTCAGCTTTGGTGGGATTTTTATATATGAAAATTGTTCCACGGCACGCATGCTTGTAGCGCTAGCGTGATGGTGGGCCTTTATTAATGATGTTGACAAAGTGAGCTGTTACAATAGTTTTGATAGACCCTAACACAAACATGAATGCGAAAGAAATCTTCATTGAACTTAGCTTTATGAGTTAATTGTTTACTTCAGCCATGAACGAGTCAGCAAAACCGTCTTGACACTGATTGGTTAATAGGCCATTTCCGAGTTCACGTATGTCTCCTCTTCAAAGCGAGTCTAAGTGCGACGTTTTTGTGATGGTAATTAGTCCTACTTTACATATGAATGAAAACTAATTTGCATCAAAAACTTTGTACTTAGACTCACTTTGAAGAGGACGCAGGCATGAACTCGGAAATGGCCTATTTTAGGGGGTATTTACATGAGGCCGGGACAAACTCAGACCGGAATGACTCCGTATCGGCCTCCATACATTTCTTTTCATGTGGTTACATGAGGCCGTCCTGACAGTGAACTCTACGGAGCCCGCTTAGTGCCACTATATTCTCCTCATCAAATTTTGTTTATACAACTTTTTTGGCACGACTCTTGCTTTTCTTTTTGTCTTTTTTCTATAGTACGACTTTCTTGGCACAACTTTTCTCTGCACCACTTTTTTCAGGCGACTTTCTTGGCACCAGTTTTTTGGCACGAATTTTTGTTGGCAAGACCTTTCTTGGCACGACTTTTTTGGCACGGCTTTTCATGGCACCACTTTTTTGTCAAAACGCATAGGGGCCAAACGAGTGCAACAACTTCCAACATCATACAACATAGTGGCCAAACGAGTGCAACATGTTCGATTCGACAATGTTGACTGATGTTACACTGAGATTTTTAGTGGACCCGTTTGGACGCAGTTGGCTCTCCGTTGCTTTCTGCCACCGACCTCGCCTCCCGGTACGGCATTGAGGGAGGGATACGTCGGCCCCTAAAACATATTAGACAAATCCCACGCCTACTCACAGCTCCAGACCTTCCTTGTCATTACAATTTCAGGTAACATTTCCATGGCTTATATATTCAAGGCAAAACTCATTTTCCCTCTCATATGGTAAGCACTGGAGTCGCGCAATACAATGTGAGCGCACGCGCCCTGCTAAAGGTAACACACACACTTAAGTGTAAACTTTCTTTCATCTCAAATTTCAGAGTAAATACAAGAACCAATATCTTCCAGACATTACATTTGCAGCTAAAATACATAGCCCAAACGGATAAAAAACTAAATATGAAATATTTAAAGAGTCAGAAATTTTTAAAAACAGCTGCTATACAAAATGCGCCCTGGAGTCTCATTTTAAAACCAGTTAACTCAGTCAGAACGGATAAAATCAGGTAGCGCATTCCATAACTTAGCTGATGATGAAGTAAGAAAGAGAATTAAGACCCTAACTGGTTGTTCTTGGATTATTGAGGGACAGAATGTAATTTCCCCAAACATCATGAGACGAAGACCGGAAAGAAAACTCGGTCGTGTTTCATATGCAGTAGCAGAAAAATCCTTCAAAGACAGTGTTTTATACTCTTAATATGAAAAAGTTTTGTATGCGCTTAGGGCTAGGGCTAATCCTTAGTATCTGGCTGCAAATCTTCGTCTCACTACTTTTACCCCTCGGCTGCGCTTTAGCCATTTTACGAGGGCCAGTCTCGTGCTTCTCAAGTTGCCTCGTTCATGCCCAAAAAGAATTCTGGGTAATTCTGCCATTCCATGACAAGGGAAGATGCCCGATTCTCATTTTATAGATTTTTTATAAGTGTCGGGTCACCCAGTCCCACCACATACCACATGCATTGAAGTTCTTAGCTTTCACAACTTGCCCAAATTGTATCGGTAGGTGCTGGAATTCGTCCAACAGAAAGGCCAGAGAGATAACTGCACTCGTGACTCGCCATGTTTACAACAAAGCATTTTAGGCGTCTCAGTCTGCATGAAACCATCTCTCACCTCTGTCTCGAGAAGACCAGACACGCACGGCTCTTACGTTCGTTTCATTTATGCTGGAATTCGTCCAACAGAAAGGCCAGAGAGACAGCTTCACTCGTGACTCGCCATGTTTAGAACTGAGCATTTTAGGCGTCCCAGTCTGCATGAAACCATCTCTCACCTCTGTTTTCTTTCAAAGGCTTACCTTTACCGACAGTCTAACTTTATGATGCAAGTCTTGGGGCTTCTGTAGACGCAGATTACCCGTAAAACCAGTAAGAAATTATAAACCTACCAAATTTGAGCCAAAATCACCAACCGTTGACGTTCTTCACGTGATTGTGACTTCGTATACGGTGAACCCAAGCTTAGCACTAGTCCGTTTATTCTCAAAACGCACAAAAGAAGAGAAGCATGAAAGCACTTGGGACGTAAAAGGTTAAACTTATGTCTGGTGCTTACAATTCATTTTTTTTTATGACAAAGAGGAGGTAAAACTCTGTGCTTTGCGAGTTGTGTGTCCTCCAATCCCGCCAAACCAAGTGGTTTGTTTATAAATCTGTAATAGCTGTTAGAAGGATTGTCCAGCACTCTCACAGGACTCTGAGTGAAGTAATCAGTTAAATAACGGATAATGTCTTTAGGTAAGTTTATATAAAACTATAGGGTTTCGTATTATTATGTAGTATGTTAGGTTATCTGTCAAAAGATGAGTCGCTTTACACTTCAAAATTGCCACCAATTGTCAAAGTCCAAAGGATAAGTAGATTTGGGGATACCTGCCGCCGGAATTTTAGGGATAAGGGATGACTAAACCACCCCCCCCCCCCCCCCCCTCTCTCTCTCTCCTCCTAACAGGGCCTCCTGTACGTCCATTCGTTTGAAAACGGAATCTGAAAAAAACTCTAGCTCGGATGGCTGGAATCGTTACAAAGTTTTAGTCTATTGTTCGAATCCTCGGAATTTTTGTCGTCATTAATTAAAAATATTTAAAATTTACAGTTGTATGTTTAATATTTTTAATACGTTTTAGTCGAAGACCCGAAAATTTGGAATTTCTTACCACTTAAATGAATAAGTGCTATCATACATTTTCTTAATCTTAGGTCGTATACTTTAATTTGATATATCATAGCAATGTTGTATGCGCAGCTTTAACGTTAAAATCACTTGATAAGATGACTCAAGGATAGATGTCTCACGGAACAAGCGAGACATTCAAGATTTATTAAGTAAGGCATTTGTCTCTGTTGTTTCAGAGCATATTTTGACTTTCACTATCGATTAAACTGGTAAACAGTTACAATGCTGTGATTTCTTAGAACTCATATTAGTACCCAGGATTTGCACAGTCTTGAAAAGTTCTTCAATCTTAGAGTAAATCCTTGAAAAGTCATTGAATGCCAAAAATCCTTGAAAAGTCCTTGCATTCCGCGATAAGATCTTGAATCTTGAATTTTCCACAACATAGACTCTGAAGAGTACCAGGAAAGTTGTATCCTAAAGATTAGAGTGTTTTTCCGTTTTAATTTTGTAAAAACAAAATGCAAAGAATTGTGTAAAATTTATGGGAAAACC
>NC_090870.1:39447277-39467277 GCF_036669935.1 Montipora foliosa | reverse complement strand
GAATTTGTTGAAGTCCTTGCGATGTTAGACTCTGGATCCAATACCAGTCTTCTCTCAAAGAATGCAGCCAGACTACTTGGGTTGAGTGGATCAGCAACACATCTGACCATGAATTTGGCTGGTGGGAAGAAGAAAAGTGAAGCCTCACAGATAATCGACATCACTGTTGCCTCACCTGCTGACGAGGATATTAAGAAGACCCTTCAAGTGTACACTGTTACAAGGCCCTGCAGTAAAGCAAAAACACTTTCCAAAGAATTAGTGCGACACTACCCTCATCTCAAGCACGTTTGTGATAAACTACACCTTTCGGGTGGCGCCATAGATCTCCTTGTCGGTACAGACTTTGTAGAAGCCTTCATTGATATCCACACAGTGTCCGGAGAACCAGGGGAACCTGTTGCGAAACGAAACTGTTTTGGTTGGTACGTTATGGGACAGTTTGAAAAGAACAACTCTACTACTTCAGAAATTCAGTCGGTTGAAATCAGAACAGCAAATGTCGTAGACGACATCAAAGAACTTCTTCACCAAGACCTCCTTGGCGTCAAACCGACCAACCTTTGTACGTGTAGCGAAAACGAGATACGCGAAAGCAAGTTCGTTAAGTCCCTCGCAGCCTCAACTACCCTGGTTGACGGAAGAATACAAGTTAAGATGCCCTGGACGGAAGCGGGCCCTCCCAAACAAAGTAAATATGGCATCGCACTGAAAAGGCTGTTTTCCACGGAGAGGTCATTCCAGAAAAAGGGGTGTCTCGATGTTGTCAATGAGGAAGTCCAAAAGCTTCTAGAGCAGGACTACGTGATTCAAGTCTCTCCTGACCAGATTGATCATAGCAAGCCTGAATGGTACTTACCCTTACAAGCCGTGTTCACACCGGAAAGAACGACAAAAGTTCGACTTGTCTTTGACTCATCTTCGAAAGGTCACAACGGAAAGGGCCAGACTACACCAACAGTCTCCTGGATGTTTTGGCAGCATGGAGATGGAACGAAGTAGCCTTTACCGGTGATATACGCAAAATGTTCAATCAAATCTTGGTTCATCCCGACGACCAGGTTTTCCACAGGTTCCTTTGGAGGAGTAAGATTAGCAACTCGCCAACAGTATACCAATGGCTCAGGTTGAACTTTGGAGATAAGCCAGCTCCCGACACAGCAACGAATTCCATCAACACACTAGCAAAGATATCTCAAGCCGAGTTTCCAGAAGCATCAAAAGAACTTCAAGACCATATGTACGTGGATGACATCGGAAGTTCCAAAGCAACTACAACGGAAGCAAAACAGATTATCAGCGACATTGACGCCATTCTTAAGAAAGGTCATTTCCAGATAAAAGCTTGGCATTCAAACCGTGCGGAGATTGACCAGTCCAACGGTGAACGCTGGGCAGATCTTCTTGGTCTAAGATGGGATAAACAAACAGACAAGTTTTCCCTGAAAAGGAACAAACTCGACCAGATGGACCTTTTGACAAAGAGACGTTGCCTGGGTCTTATTGGACAATTGTGGGACCCAATCGGTCTTGTGATGCCTGTAGCTATTAAATTTAGGATCGACTTGCAGGACTTATGGCATTCAGGCTACAATTGGGACGAAACCTTACCTACAGCAGTCAAGAGCAAGTGGATGGAGAATTTGCAAGCCATGAATCACCTCTTAACAGTCGATCGCAAGTTAAAACCAAGCCACGCGATTGGGGTACCGCAAATTCATGGATTCTGTGATGGTGGCGAAAAAGCTTACGGAGCGGTCATTTTCCTCCGATGGGAGTTAAAGAACGGAAGTTACAAGTGCGTTCCTGTTTTAGTCAAGTCCTTCGTAGCCCCACTAACGAGAAAAACGATTCCGAGACTGGAGCTCATGGGCTGTTTAACACTTGCAAGGATATATGAAACTTGCAGAAAGTCTCTACAGTTTGCGAACATCCAAGACAGCAAGAGGATCTTCTGGGTGGACTCTTCTACTGTCCTTTCTTGGATTAAGACCCCATCACGTCAATTCAAACCTTTCGTATCAAGTCGAGTAGCAGAAATCCAAGAAACTGTTGGGGTGGAAGACTTCCGATACATCAGGTCAAAGTTCAATCCAGCCGACATTCTCACTAGAGGAATAGAGCCATCACAACTCGAAGACCGGATAAAGGGACCCTCTTTCCTGCAGTTACCCGAAGGACAATGGCCTAAATTTGAAGCTAGAGCCCCCATCGAACCTACAGCAAAAGCTGGTGTCTTGATGGAAGTGAAAATCGAGAAGACTAAAACGCCAATGCAACACGAAGCAGCCATAGCGGAATTTCAAATCAAAGTTGATCTGGATAAGTCTGAAGAAGATACTAACCCCGTTTTTCATCAACTGTTGAATACCTGTTCTACATTTTCAAAGATACGGAGAACACTCGCTTACGTTCGCCGATTTATTTAGAATGCGAGAAAAAAGAATGTTAAGACAGGTTCTATCACTGTTCAAGAATTGCAAGGCTCGGAGAAACAGCTATTCAAGTGGAGTCAGGCACACCTAGATCCCTCTGTCATTGACAAGAAATTAACTCCGAAGCTGGACGAAAACGGATTACTTCGAGCTCATGGACGACTCCAAGATGTCAGATCGCTGCCACAAGAATTAAGAAACCCAGTTATCCTTCCACGCGATCACCCTCTTGTCATCTTGCTATTACGTGACCTCCATGAAAGACGCGGACACTGTGGGTACAAAAGCCTAATTAACGAGGCAAGGAGAAAGTACTGGATCATTGGAGTTCGTGGTATGTCCAAAGCACTCACAACAAAGTGCATTACTTGTAGGAAGCTCCGAAAGAAGCCATTGGAACAACTCATGGGACAAATCCCATCCTTGCGAGTTGCAGTAGGCACCCCGCCGTTCTTCAACACCGCCATGGACATGTTTGGACCATTGCACATCAAGCTTAATCGTAAAACGCTCAAGGAGGCCCAAGTAATCATTTTCACCTGCATGACAACAAGAGCTGTCCACTTAGAACTTGTGACCGACAAAACGTCTGACGCTTTCTTGATGGCATTCCGTCGTTTCGCGAGTTTGCGTGGTCACCCGTGCATTTGCTGGTCCGACTGCGGGACAAATTTTGTAGGCGCACAAGGGTACTTAAAGGAAATAATGCAGAGTTGGAACGTCCCCAAGATTGAAGGTGTTCCATCTGAAGATTTCTCGTGCGATTTTAAATGGAAATGGAATACCCCTCATGCCAGTCATCAAAATGGCGTCGTGGAAACCCTCATCAAGTCAGTCAGACAAAGTCTGAACGCTACATGCAAGAATCAAGCCTTTACCGAAGAGCAATGGAGAACATTTCTCGCGGAGACAACCTACGTCATCAATGGACGTCCTTTATACCCAAGTTCTGACAGCATATGGGAAAGCCCGCCAATTACTCCAAATAATATTCTAATAGGACATCATCTTTCAATTCCTCAACCAGAACCAGAAGAAAGGATCAACCCAAGACATCTCTTAAGAAGTACAGAAAATCGCGTGAACGAATTTTGGAGATGCTGGATGAGATACTTTGCGCCAAATCTACTTCCACGAAATAAGTGGTTTCGCACCAGAGAAAACCTTCAAGTCGACGACTTAGTTCTAGAGATAGACCCAAATCACAAAAGATCCCAATGGAAGATGGCGCGAGTCATTGCAACATACCCAGGAAACGATGGTTTGGTTAGGAAGACAAGAATAAAGACTCAGGACGGTGAATACGACAGGCCGATTCACAAGCTGTGTCTTTTAGCAACAAAAGACGAATTAAATGCGAACCTTTCTTAATCAAGGGAATACATAGACCAGCATTATGTAATAGACATTACGTTATTTGTGACATCTCGAGTCAATGAATACCGATTATGTTTAAGTCGTTGCTCAATTAGAGGTAACTTCTAATTTCCGCACTGGGGCGGAGTGATTCGCACTTCGCGCGTTAAGTTCTTTCGCTTACTGGTTTAATGTATGCAACTATTCTTGCAATTTATTTATCACAGCAAGTTTGCGTGAGTTGAAAGGTGACTACTAATTAGAAATTCAGAAATATATAAATCGACACTGTACTGCAAACGCGCAAATCGCTTTTTTACTTACCTCCGATCAAGAACGTTAAAGACAGTCAACAGAAGAAATCAAACCATAAGATCGTGTAGATTAGAAGATACAAATTGTAAGTATATATTCACGAAATCAGTTCCATTCCTTTTTAGCCTATCTTCGGCATTCTAAAACATTAATCTACTTGTGTAATATTTTTCTTTCAGTCGACTAGTTCAACGACTTATCGAGCAGCTAGTACGGATAAAAGTCTAAAAATCTACAGGGTCTTGGCGTGATCCCGCCATAAAATAGTGCCTCGAACGTAGGTGCGATTCACAAGTGGCGGATACGATTTAAAAACAGCTTATCGTCAAAAACGTTAACAGCGTATGAAGTGGATTTTTTGGGCTGGTACCGCTCTATCGACCAGCAGGTTTATATCTTCTTCTGTTACGAAAGCAAACCGTTCTGCCATCCTAACATTAAGTTTAATGGGAGACTTGAATCCTTGAAGTCGGTTTTAAAAATTGGGGAATATCAGTTTTAGCTGGAGAATATTCGCCCACGTGACGCGTTTAGACCAATCGCGCGCGAGCGAAAATATTTCATGGATTGTAATTGCAGATATAGGGTATAGTCCCGTCCCAGGCCTCTCCTCTGACCCTCCCCAGTCTCCTTGTGAACTTTTCTAAGACGTCAACACACTTGTGTCATACCATATTAGAAAGTCGAAGAAAGTCACGTACACGTAGAATTGTTAGGCCATGATTGCGAAAAAAACTGTTAAACGGAGATAGCCAACACAGCAAACTCAAACAACATGAACCTTTTATTAATGAAAATGGATGATGCAAGCTCAGTAAATTGTCCAAGCGATTGTAGTGGCCATGGATCCTGCGTGAAGGGATCATGTATTTGCGAGGTAAATAGTGACCTGGGTACTCGCTTGCCAGAAAGAGTAGTACACTTTCATCGATGCCAAACGTTTATATCGTAGTGAATTTGAATGACCTAGTATACATTTGATTATGTAATAATTATTTTTAAAGTTCGGGTCGTTTATTTATTTGCTAGCGATGACTTCGAAACAAATATCAGCTTAATTGTTTATCGCTTGTCGAAAGGTTTATTTTTGAACCACCTCGACGAAGATTATAACGATCGTGTTTTGGTTGAAGGACTTCTTTACTTATTTTAAGACGAAACTGACATCGTTGAGGTTAGCTTGAATATGAACAAGAAATCCTGGATTCGTTTTAAAGGCGTTCAGAGCCAATTGCAATTGGGATTAAAATTTTCAGCATTTGCCTTCTCAGGGAAATTTTTCTGCGGTTCATTTGTTTTCTCGTTTTACCAATCAACAACTTTATTTGGTAGAAGGACCAGTCATTTGGGGTTCACGCGTATTCCTTAATTAGCAGATGCCAAATCAGAGATTTTTTCGCCTTTATTTAAGTTCTGAAAACATGTGATAAAAGGAAAGAAGGAGAAGCAGGCTTAAATCAGTGAACAATTAACTCAACGTGTTATGGTTCAGTGGAACCTGTGCTTAACCAAGCTTTTATGTAATATGATTATATGGAAATCGTCCTCACAATGAACAATATTGTTGATTGTAATCACATTCGTGAAAATTATAGAAACAGCCTTGATATAATCAAACCTGGATATACTGTACATTGTACCTGGCCAATGTACATGTAAGTTGCCAGTTTATTAAAGTTTCTTATGGTTAGCTTTTAACAACTGAAGAACTATGCTTAGTATGTTTGCCTGTAGATTGCCTCTGGTTCCCACAACTGATTAGCATTTTGGCTTGATGAAGATCCACAGGAAAAAATAACAGATTCCCATTTTTGGCTATTTTAGGGTATTAAAAGAATACCAACAAAAATCCCAAATTTGGAAGAGTGAGACAAGTCCCAATCAGGGAACTTGGTTGGGAATTCCCTGGTTGGGACTTGTCTCACTTTGCCAAATTTGGGATTTTTATTGGTATTCTTCAAAATACCCTAAAATATCCAAAAATGGGAATCTGTTATTTTTTCCTTTGAGATATTTAACAACATTATTATTTTATGAGGGCATGCTGGATATGAGGTGATAGATAACCAACGAGGCATGTAGCACCTAGTTTGTTATAATCATTTTATATCCAGCAAGCCTGTGTAGAATAATTGTTTTATTAGAAACTCCTAGACAACTCTTCCATTGAAGCATCAATTTCTGCCTTGGACAATTCCAGTCCAAAATGGCTTTTGTCAGCCATTTTTTCTCAGAGCTGCAAAAGTGGTTTCAGCTCGCTTTATTGTTGATGTGTTCCTTGTCCATACTGGGAGATTTTAACCAAGTTTGCAAACTGAAATAAAAGACAGTGTAACCCCTTAGTTTTACAAGAGTATCACTGTATCTGCCTTCAGGAGACTTTTGTTTTTCAAAAATTTGCCAAAAGGAAAGTTCTGCTCACTTACAGTGTATTGAGTACCCTCAATATCAAGAGTTAGTGAAAAACATGAGAAAGTTGATAGGGGATCTATCAGCCAATGTCTGTTTAAAAAAGAAAAAGTTTGCCTTGTAGTAGCATACATGTATGCTGAGAAGGTTTATGGCAATTCAGTGACTGTTTGTGAGGGAGGTGGAGTTAAAGATGACGCAGGAGTATTATCTATCAATGGCCATTCATTTGCCTCCATCAAAAATGATGATTCTCGCAAATCAGTTACAGTAAATGCAAATATAAAAATTGTTAAAGAAGAATGATTATGAAACATGAGATGTAGATTAAAAGTACTCAACAACAAATGCTTACATGGAAGGGTCACTAACTGCTTCATTAGGTAAAGCTTTGCACTCTCTTATCATTTGGGGAAAATATGTAAATTTAGGGTGCTTTCTATTATGCCTGACCATTAGGTGGGAGACCAGTGGAACCAACCAAGGAAAGATGCAATGAAACTTTTCATCCAAAGTCAATTTCCAACCGGGCCGAAGTGTTCCATTTTTGTTTCAACTGAAATTTCGGTTACATCACAATGAAATGGGACTGGAAACGACAATTTTTGTAAATGGAATGGCACGTTTCGGTCGGACTGAACCGACAGGTCAAAGAGTACCACCTCCAGAGGTGGTCCCAAATATTCCGGTAGCACCGAACTGAAACGGTCCATTCCATTTGACATTTGACTTTGATTAAGTTAAATAATTATTAAAAAACAATATTTATTACATGTGTACATTGAGAGTCCATTTCACCTGAGAATTGACCTGGTCTGTTGAGCCCTGACTCAAGCTGAATCAACTGAATGATTATTTTTTTTGTAGTTTGTACTTCCCATTAAAAAACGCATGTTTTAATTTATTGCTTGGGGTCTTGTAGGTGAAGTACAGTGGAGGAGCCTGCAGTGACACAAACCCTGGTTATTTTATTGGTTTTGGTGCTGTGTTCTTCTTTGTGTGTGCTGTGTCTTCCATTCAACTGGTATGAATGATGAATTCGTCTAGTGAGCGTTTGCATGTTAATTATAAGATAAAATTAATTTGTAAACAAGAAGAAAAATTCAGAATCAAATTGTGGGGTTTTTAGAGGGGCAGTGGGCTGCCTTAGTTCTGAGGACAATGACTATTGCTTAATTTTCACCCAAGTAACCTGTGTTTGATTCCCAGGCTGGATGTCATGTGTGTTGAGTTTTTTGGTTCTCTACTCTACTCCCTTCTTCCCTACATATCAGGTTTTTTCTCTGTGTTCTCAGTTTTTTCCCAATCATCAAAAACAAACATTACCGCATCACCACAAGCCTAGATAATTATTGCATGGGTAATACAGTACTAGTTTGTTAAAGAGGCTGTGTTCAAGGGAAGTAACAAAAAGTTGTAATGTAAATTTGGAAGGTTATTAACCCATTGACTCCCAGGGTTCCCCATTGACAAGTAAAATCGTCTGGCATCAGACAGAGTAAAATACCAGTTATGGGTGGTTCAGGTCAACAACCTCGTTCCCAGGGTCTCTCTTCTCTGCCTCCATTGTCTCAGCGACAGTGGAGGCAGAGAAAATTCAAAGAAAGCACTGTTACTACGACAGAATCAGCATGAAACACCGAGAGCATGTGTTCAAACAAAGTGACATTTTTTCATTAAAAAGGCAACAAGAAATTGTCTGAAAAGATCACAAATGGCCTTGAATTTACCTTCTAAAATTGAAGAAAACGCATTTACGAGAGTCTAAATTTAAAAAATTTTCAGGGAAGCATGCCCCCGGACCCCCGCCTGAAGGGACATGCCAGAGGCATGTCCAACTGGGCCTACCGCCTGTTAAGTGCACATTATGGTCTTTACAAAATCTTAGCTGCATCCCTGTGTTTATAAATAACGAAATACCTGTACAATGTACTTGTGTCGAAAGTAATAAATAATTATTAAATTGCTATAACAGGTTCGTCTTTCAGGGTATTCAGAGAATGTATATCTATGTATGTCTTTTCCAGTGTACCATGTGAATTATAATGTTGAGTGCTCACTTTGCCCTTTGTCTTTTTTCTTCAGGTTTTGTGTGTGAGGTCCGAGTTTAAAAAATTAAAGAGGCCCAGTTTAGTGAAAGCTTGTCGATTAACAGTACAGAAGACTCTTTATATCTGTATGATAGTTGCCTGTGGTACAAGAGGATTATATTATTCTATCCAGGTGAGGTATTTACATTTCACTTAAGGTAATTCCCTTGAAATTGTTCTACTATCAAACTTTTTTGGAAACTTGGCATAATTAACATTCATGATATGAACATCTAAAAATGCAATAAAAAAATGGGGTCACCGTGCTTGTTTACGCGTCAGCAGGCTCTTAAAATGGGGCATTTTACTGGTTGCGTGTTAAAAATTCGAATCACCTTCATACAGAATTAGTCTTGATTACTTGAAAGACACAAAATTTTATTTTGAAAATAAAGCTTCTTTTATTCAGTAGACACATAAGCAGTATTGCTTCATTTACACCATTTTTTATTGCCTGATTGTAGGAATAGTGCACTTTTTGGGACAGTTCCATGGTTAGCTTGAAGTCCTCGCCTTGGCCAAAATACACTCAGTACGGAACTGTTTTCCAAAAAAATTCATGTTCTACTATCAACTTTTTTTCTTCTTCAAATATGTTCTTTATTAGACTGCTCTAACAAGGCTGTCTGCCTTGATTAAAGAAGGGAGGGCTGTGTAAACAATTGATTTTTTTTAAGAATTACATGTAATAATCCAATGCTCATGTGTCAACCCTTAACAACAGTGATCTAATACGACAAGTTTTTTCCTTTTTTCCTTTTTAGAGGTATTTGCCAGACACCTTGGGAGTGAATCTCTTCAATGCTTATTATCCAGTAATTATTTCTGGCTTCTCAGTAATCATTTGTTTCTGGGCTGAGGTAAGTTGGGACAGCTGATTCTGAACTTTCACTGTCAAAGAGTCTTTTTATGAGAAGGAAGGCAACATGCATAATAAAGCGAGATGTACATGTATTTGAAAAAAATGTGTAGCAAGATTAGAAGAATTCTTTTTGTTATACTGCATTAATTTTTATTTTTAACGAGATGCTTCCGTGAAGCATACACTGGGTTGCCTGTGGTACGTGTTACAGAAAATCAGAAGGCACTCAATTGTGTGGTATTGAACTACAGCATTCCAGGCTCTGAAGAATAACAAATAAAAGAGAAGCGAGTTCTAAACATTGGCTCCTGGGCTGACATGTTGATAATTTTCAAGTTCCCTCACAAGTTCTTTTCACCACAAGTTTAAATGTGCCTTCTGAGCATCTGACAGCTTTGTAATACTAAAGTTCACTGAAGTTTACCCCTGTCAGGCGGGGTTAGAATCAGGATGGGAGACGAAAACAATATACCCCACATAAAACAGAAGCATTGGACCGAAAATACTGTTAACGCTAACAAATGCGAACTCATCAAGGTACAGATTTTGTTAGCTTGCTTTATGCAAAACAAATATTGATTCAAAAGTAAATAACTATTGATACACAGTTTTTAGAAAGAGCAGAAGGAAGTTTCTGGGACGGTCGATCGAGAAAAAATATTTACAACATGAAAACAACATTAATTTTGAACCGTGAATATAAATATAAAAAGTTATGATCAGCGACAAACATTTTGGGAGATTTTTGCTACGTTCAAATAAATCGCAAAATTGAAAGTGACATGGCCGGAATTCAGCGGGCGCCGTGATTAAGTTACCGCGGCATGTTTACTCGCCAAACAGTGAAGCATCTGTCAAATGATGGCAAGATACCGGGTTTTTGTAAGTTTCTTTTTCTGTCAAGTGTTATAAAGTTTGACAATGAAATGAGTGAAGTCAAAACAAAGATCACAATCGCCCAACTCTTGAGGTTGACAATTTGTTTATGCACTCCCCAAGACACGTGCGACGTTATTTATCGCCAGGTAATTCCATCATTTTGGAAATAGCAGCTACTTTATTATTCATCTGCATCACAATTTTTTACTGATTTTGGGGCTCATTTTGTTGAAACTCAAGCATGCTTCCAACCCTTCCTGCTTACAGAGCAATACTAAAAAAAATTGTCCCATATCACATTTCAACCTTGAGCTCGAAAATTCAATACACAACATAATATTATAATTCACAAAGGCAGAAAATACCACAGAATCCTTTTCCAGCGAAAAATTTATTGAAACAAACAACATATTTGCTCTTAGAGGCGAAAACCTCTTCCTATTTCATTGCTTGCGTGAAGACAAGAAACTCAATCGTGTCAAATTACCATGTACTTCAGGTTTCCTGAAGAACTTTTTCCTTGAATAACAAAAAAATGCTTTTTCTATTGCTATAAAAACTATCCAGTTAAGCTTGCATATCATAAAACATGATGAATTCATAAAGGCCACCTTTTCCAGCAAACAAGTTTTTGAAGCAAACAACATATTTGCTATGAGTGGCAAAACCCCTTCTATTTCATTACGTGCGTGAAGAGAAGAAACTCAATCGTGTCAAATATGCGCAATATTGCAACAAACTAAATTTCAGGATCAAACCCTTTCCATAAAGAACCTTTCCTTGAATAATGAGGCACAAAATAGACGACAAGCTTTCTTTCAAATAATTCTTGGCTGTCACATTTCCAATTATGTTTTTTCTGAAGACTGTGCATAGTTGATCACAGATCCACGTAGGGTGTTCGATTCATTCTCTGTCTTTGTTGAACCCATAAGTTACCAGAGAATTTTCCATAATAGTGTTCTACATAACAGCATAACAGCTCATTTTGATTTCGGCTTGACGTGCGATAGATTGTTGTCGAAGTCCATTACTGGTCGCTTTTATTAAAGATTCCACCGCCTGTATATCCAATTGACTTGCCATTATTGAGCTTCATAAGGGTATATTTTGTTCAAGGATCCACTAAAACACTATTCGCGTTACATGACTTTCGATGCCATTGCCAGTTAAGTTAATCGTTCTACTGTGCCCACCAGAGAGATCTACGTATTTCCCACTACCCTCTTGATCCTAAGAAAATACGCGCAGAAGACTCTATGCACAAAGACACCACTTAGCAGCGGAGTGACAGGCAAGACATCTACCGACACGGAAAAAAAAAATAAAAAAAAATAAAACAAACAAACTAAACGCAGACCCTGACTGGGTTTGCCATACTGCCAACCCAGTAGTTAGTAGTAAATCCAGCCCTTTAAACTTTCCACTGGATTTTTAAATGTTAAAACTTTAAGGTACAGTACCCAAATAATAATTACTATTAATTTTTTTACTAACTTTATGGGTTTGTCATGGCCGACAAAAAAATACTGAAAAATTAATGTGACAAGAATCCAACTGTCATCAGGGGCCGCGGAGAGGAAGGGGCTGGGGTATAGCACCCCCCCCCCCCCCCCACCTTTTTTTGTTACAGTGTTGTTTTTGGCTTGATCAAAGACTTAGTAATTTACAATACTCATACATACAGTATACGAAGACCTGGCCCCCCTACTTTCAAACGAACTCTGCAGCCCCTGATCATCTTAAAAACTTGTGTAACCCTTTTGTGACAGGTTTGCCAGTGACCAGCAAAATTATCTGGTGTTAGTGTAAAATGGAGGGAAAAAGTTATAAGGGATATGCTGTACATGTACAAGCTTCTGAGTGGACCTGCAGTAGTCATTATTGACCGTTTTGTCACTGAGGGGGGTTCCCCATGGACAGAAAAGTAAAATTTTCTTGAATTAAATGGGGTAAGGTGCCACTGGGAGTGAGACTTGATGAATTTTGCTCGGTCTAACACCAGATGATTTTACTCGTCAACTGGAGACGTCCCAGGGCGTTTGAGGTATCAATGGGTTCAGCATTCAAAGGCTATGTCCCCTCCATTAATGTCATGTCTGACTTATGGAATCCATGGAGCTAAATGCTTGATACAGAAGCACTATACAATAGTTTCTGTTTTTTTCTTATTACAGACCTTTCATGTAGCTGGATTACGGCTAGATAGGCCTTGCTTCCTAAACAAATCTACGTTAGCATGTATCGCATTTAACATATTTATTTACGTTGTCTTTGTGGCCCACCTTATTACAACAGAGGTTACAGATGAAAAAACAAAGGTTGGTTTCTTGTGTATAATGTTTTCCTCTTGAAAGAGAGTACACTGTATGTTTATGTTTAAAGGATGGTGCCTACTATTGTTCTTGCGCATACGTTCTGCGCATCTCCAGTTACACGGATTTCCTACCGCCGATGCTTACTTATACAGGGATATTTTTGCGCGGTTTAAATCTATCCGGAGAAAGTAGATCTTAGTAAGTACTCTTAGTATCCAAAAAGAAAATTAGGGGTAACCATGCATTTTTGAGAGATAA
Source organism: Montipora foliosa (assembly GCF_036669935.1). Lineage (NCBI taxonomy): Eukaryota > Metazoa > Cnidaria > Anthozoa > Scleractinia > Acroporidae > Montipora > Montipora foliosa. Next base: position 39,454,355 of record NC_090870.1, on the reverse strand, counting down.
TTAAGCTTCAATTTGAGAAAGAACGCCATACATTGCTTTGTATTTTAAAGCTTTTTACAAATATTATTCATGAATTATCTTTGAAAAATGCGTGGCTACCCCCAATTTTCTTTTTGGATTTCAATAACACTTGTTAAGATCTACATTTCCTGCATAATCACACACCGGGGCAAAAATATCCTTAATTAGTAGGCACCGTCCTTTAAGAATGATAAATTATGTTACATTCAACCCATAAATTTAAAGCCAGTGGCACATCAGGTACGTGTACTAGAGCTTTATAGCTTGGCTTGGCTGCTGGGATCATGGTCAAGACAAATAATAATTAATACTCCACATGGCTTCCTGCTCGAGGCAAATTTCTTAGGTAAAATTTGTTTACTTATGAGAGCAGGAAACATTGCAGTGATCTCTTCCTCTCTAAATATTCTACTCAACTCTTTTCACACAGTGTAGTGGACGGATTGGTTATTGGATGTAAGAGATGTAAACTTAAAGTGACATTGTTTAAAGTATTTATTAGCACACAGCATTAAACTATTTTCATGTTTAATTACATGTTGTAACCAGTATAATACATGTAATTTATGTAGAAAGGTGTGGTACATTCCAAGCTCCAGGCTGGGAACCATAAATTGGCTTTTGCACCATTTGAGTAAATGTTTGTCATCAAGTATGTACAGTACATGTACATATTGGCAACACTTTAGTTTGCTCTGATACAGCATGTCTTTTTTTTTTCTTTTAAGGTTCTTTTATCTAATATTTTCATTGGCTTTTTTGTGGCTCTGATGTTCTTGGTGCTCACATTTTTTCTTATATATGGAGTTGAGCTCTTTTACAAGGTACATGAACAAAGTAATATTTTTGGGTATCATGGAAAGCTTTCTTTCATTCTTGAATAACTAATTTTTGACTGAATAAATAAACAAATGAGTGGGAAGGCAGGCAGGCAAGCACTGACTGAATAAACAAATGAATAAAGGAAAAAATTGAATTACATCAATGTAGGTAACCCTAATCCTAATTATAATTGGGAACAGCTAATAACTGTGTGGTATTATAGCTAATGCAATACGTACAACAAATATCATGTTAAATACATGGCAATTATATCCATGTGCCTTTTACAAACCTCATTTTCTCGGGCCATGCAGTAAGTTATGGCACTGCTTTTTTTCATGCTGAAGATACATGTACTCAAACTGTACGTCCACAATGGCCATGAATTGAATTGTCAAAAAAAAAAAAAAAAACAAGGAGATGCAACAGGTAGTGCTACCCCTCAAAAAAATATTGTGCTTATTAACTTTCTTTAAAGAAAAAAGAGAACTTGATGATCAATCTCATCATCCATGGTAATTTCCAAAAAGAACACAATTTTTGCAATTTTTCATGACAACTGTTTATGCTACATCTTAAACTTGTAACAATTACAAATTAATACAAGCTCATGTTTGTTTAGGTTCGTGGAGCATTTATTACAAGAGATTCGCAATCTCCAAATGTTGATGCAATTCAAGCTACCATGTCACGTTTTGGTCTTTTTTCCCAGGCATCCCTGCAGGTTTGTTTTGCTTTTCTTAAAGCACAGATAAGAAGGGACACGTAAATTTTATAGCCATCTCTTCCTTCCATTTATATGGGTTGATCGAAGAATGATGCTCCCAATAAGTGCTCCCCAAAACCCGTCCTTCCTTTATATGTCGTTGTTAGTTTAGTAACTTATTATAATTGTAAATCTTAAGATAACTGAAACTCGCCCTTCTTAAGTAATCAAATCTATTGTACTTAAATCTGAAGGAGAACTAAATCTCAGTTTTGCATTGTTTCTCAATGCTACAATGAAAATTATTATTCATATCAAATGCCGTTAAGGATTATAAAAAGAAAAAAACGGCTCTCAACCATCTACTGACGGTCAACTGTCATCCAAGTGTGTTGAATGACAAATTAATGACATGGTACTGTACTGACAAATTGCCAACAGACTCCTGACACACTCCTGACAGCCCAGGTAAAGGTTAAAGATAAAATGTATAGTCTGTTTTTAAGCTACTTGGCTTATCTTGCCCGAGCACATTCCGGTGTACGTGACATTATTAAGCGACTAGGCGTATTTGTACTCTCCCCTGGATGGGATGCCAGTCCATCGCAAGGGTACCCCCCAGTAACAACTTGCCGGTCCCCATGCAACAAAAAAGTTGCGTTTTGAGCTGAACTGAGACGAAAATTGTTTCTCAGCGTTGCAATGAAAACGTCATAACGTTCTATCAAACCTTAGTTGATAGTGTAAATGCCGAATGTCAGTGATTGTTCAGTTGTAGAGCATTGGTTCAGTTACCTCTTTATGCTTTAAACCAGCTACATGTACTATTACTCTATCATTTGAGATTTGTCAAATGTGTCCTAAAGTGGTTGGGTGTTCTGTGTGTTCGTGGGTGGCCTGTGCATGAGAAAAGAGGTTGTGTGTCGTTTCCAAACCTGCGCGCACACTAGCTAACGTCACAATAGCATCCAGCATGCCGATTAATCATTCGGAAAATTTCGGAAAAAACCGGAGGCATTTCCGATCGACACGAAACTTGGTCAGTAACGCGATATGGCACTTAGCTAATCACTGGCCAGTTTTTATTGGAATCGGTTGAAATGACATTCTCTGATTTGCCGAAGATCGCCTTCGAGCGAGACTGAAATAATAGTAAATGCAGGAGGGTGAAAAAGAGAGAATTTTAGTCGAAATCGCGAAAAATTTTCTGAAAGAGAGCTTCTTTAGAGCCAAACAAAAACATCTGGATGGTTTTTATGGCAACACGTCAAATAAAGGTTAGCGTCTCAGTTGGTGTGTTATCATATTAGTATTCCACGTGGCGTGATGAAACCTTCGGTTGGAAACGTATTTTCAACTCTCAAAATTACCTCCAGAACCTACTTTTTTGTGTAGAATGAGCGTTTAGAATCTTGTTTTCTGAGAGGATAATTTGCACCCGGGACTTTGCAATTCGGAGGGATTTTGTTGCACTGGTATGTCCTGGGCAAGCAGCAACAAGCTGCCTTAGCTTTCCAGGACCCTTCGTAGAATTCTTGCGGAACCAAGCAGAACAGTTTTCTGCATCGTTACTGGTTTCAGCCCTACATGGATATCGGCCAAATATCCCTAAAGTCTGTCTGTAATGCTACCTGGCGCTCCTATTACAACTGGGACTATGAGGGCTTTCTTCAAGCGCCACAAAGCCGTAATCTCAATGGCAAGGTCACGGTACTTATCAATCTTCTCGTCTTATTATTATTATTATTATTATTATTATTATTATTATTATTATTATTATCTTTCTTTTATGTAAACAATGTACCAAATAGTAGAGAGGAGAGGCCGCAAAACAAGAATGTTGTTAGTTTAAAGTGGAAAGAATCATTTAGTCCGCATTTTGGTGCGGTTTTTGCCGTAATCCGATGATCTGCAAAACAATAGCTTGACATAGCCACAGTCGTTTAAGGTTTTAAAGACAACGTGTCAACGTTTTAATGAAGGGGGTAGTTTCTAAAGAAACTGTGGTGCTGCGTCGATGGGGAAGTAGTATACAAAAATTCACATTATCAACTCCGTTGGTAAACCAAATTTTTGTCTCAACGTTTTAGTTATCCGACCTCCCTCTTGGCAGTGAGAGCAGAGGCTATTGTTTATTATAGTATTAAGGCACATTTACGAGTATAGGCTATTTGGCTAATAAAGGGGTTCTTTTCTCTTGCATTTTGCAGCTAGTCACTTCATTACTTCTTCTTGGTGATATCATGGGAGACCAGTGGAAAGACCGGTTAGTGCAACTCGGAAGGGTCATCCACACTGACTAATGGTTTTCCTTCCTCGTCCGTACTAAAACGCTAAAAAACCTATAGCAAAAGTGAATTTTGAAGACAGTTTTTCACATTGAAGGTTTTGTAAGTGTGTCGTCTAGAAAGATACGTCGGGTTTTTTGCGGTTTTGTTTAAACGAGGTCTTTTCAAAACAATGGCGAACATTCGCATTTTTAAAACAATCATTGTGTAAATACATGTCTACAATTTAAGTCATTAGCATTAGCCAATTTTGAAAAGATTTACCGAAGGGAATGCGAGAATTTTACAAATTTGGTCACGTAGATGTCACAAAAAACAGAAAAACACGCGCAATTCAGGTCTTACGCGCCATACTAGTGCCCAGCGTGCGCGCAGCATTAAAACACTAGGGATCCTTGAACACTTCAGTCAACGGATTTTTCTGTATTACGTGCTTGATGTAACCGTTGTTTTCCCCTCTGTCTCCTTTAGCTTGCCTATAGAAGGTCGAAACGCTCTAGAAATCATTTTTAGAGTATTTGAACTGGGCGTGGCTCTTTGGTTTACCTGCTGTCTCTGGGACTGGAAAAGGTGAGTCTTTCAGTCAATATCAATGTAAGAAACGCATTTTCCACTGATGAGCTTGAATTCTATCACCCGACGTTCTGGGACTGATTTTTGAAGCCATGTTTCCACAGTGTTTGTCGACTGAATCAAGCAAAATTTTTCGCAACGCTGCAAAGCTCTGTATCAAAACCAAGTAAAAGTGTTCCCCGCACTTAACTGGACAATCTAAGACATAAATCTAGTCACCGGCCAAAATTAAACACGGATCGAGTGAAGAGCTCTTATTTTAATCGCCTAATTTTTAAATATGACCTAGATTTGAAACTGGTATTTTGTAAATATTTAAAAATAATTACCCCTGTAATTATTGTGTACAATGTAACTTACTGTTCAATTGGGAGTTTTGTGGCATAATATATGTAGTTTTTATCTTGTGAATGAAAAAAGACTATTATTATTATTATTATTATTATTATTATTATTATTATCATCATTATTATTATTATTATTATATTTATTATTGTTGTTGATGTTGTTATTATTATTATTATTATTATTATTATTATTTATTATTATTTTATATGAAAGCCCAACACTCTCGTGCTGCATATTAATTCTGCGGCGGACACACGCATTGATAAACTAGAAGGCCTTTAACGTCATCTCCTCGATCAAGCTCTCTTAAGAACTTAAAGTTAGTATTGGCGGACCATTAAATAGGAAAATTGAGTGTGCTATTCTCTACGGTCGGCTAAGGTGCACAAAACAGGACCCTAATAGCCCATTTTCGAGTTGCTACATGCCTCAGCTTCAAAGCGAGTCCCTGTGCACAACCATTCAAATGGAAATGAGTTGCGTATTCTTATGCAAATCAAACTCATTTCCCTTACAGTAGTTGAGCACCAAGACTCATTTCGAAAGCGAGACAAACAGCAACTCGGAAATGGCCCATTGTACTTGTCACCTGTGCTAGCGCTTATAGAATTCCATAGTACTTCGTTTGTTTCCTTGTGCGGCTCAAGCCACGTCTGCTGTATTTAAGAATAGACTTTCTCTCTTTCATGTTTCAGTCCAAGCAAGTTATGGATCTTGAACCCCACACGACTTCTAGTTCACCAGGAGAATGAGGTTCAGTACTTCTCGAAACAAGCTAAAGATGCTCTAATGAAAAACTCCCCGTTGCCCATTGATCTTTTCCTCACTGCAAATATTACCGTGCGGTGGTTTTCCAAACCTTGTGGCCCGAATTTTTTTCTGGAATGAGCGGTTTGGTCAATTGAATGTCAAACGTAACGATGCTGCTACATGTAGATTGTCGGTCTTTGTGCCCTGCCTCGAAATCCCTCACCACTTAATAGAGCAATGAAACAAAAAACAGTCGGAAATTTTTGCGTGTATTTCCGCAACTTTACTTAGATTTGCTTCTACAGTAGTTCTGGCCCCCGTTGTTCGAAGAGTGGATAGCACTATCCCCTGGATAAATCACTATCCACTGGATGACTCAATTGCTTTTGCTAGTGTTTAGAGCGAGTTTCAATTGAGTGTCGTAAAACCAAAACCAAAGTAATTACTTTGGCCAATCAAAAGGGACTGAGACAATCCGGCAAACCAATCAAAACTCGAAGTAATTACACGTAGCCGACACAAAGCGCGGGAAAATGTGCACGCGTGAGCCACGATTGGTTTTGGTTTCTGTTCTGATTGGTTGAAAAAATGGCGCGAGGACTTTGAACCAATCACTGAGTGAAGTAATCATAAACCAAAGTAATTATCTAATTACTTTTGACACTCAATTGAAAACCGCTCTATCCGCTGGATAGCGTTATCCACCTTTTGAACAACCGAGGTCTGATCAAATTTTCTTTTGCTCAGTATGTGGACTGAGTCAAATTGACTTGACCCAAGAATTTTTCTGCGGCTACTCCGGTTTTCCTCCCTCATCAAAAATCGACCCCCCAACTAGTTTTATTTGGTTATCGAGGGCGGTGAGTTTATCAGAGCACTGTCTAAAATGTATCCCACTTATAGAATAAGTGTAATCTCTGTAACGTCATTTCTCGTTAATTGCAAATCGTCAGGACTTTAAAAGGCTTAAACAACAAGAACAAGAACAGCAACAACCGTTAAAACTAGAAACAAGTCGAAGTTGCTCAAAGCTCTGGAAAATGCGTATTGTTGGGTAACTAATGTTGTATTAATTATTTTCTCCTTTCTGTATAGGAAAGAAAACGTTTAGTGGATCCCTCACGCGCTCATAACTGTTACAATTCCATTCCGTCGAGTGAAACAACCGGAGGTCAGTCTTTCTCGTGTTTATTTTTATTTTTTTTTTATGGAGCTTCAGTTGTAATTACTACCGTGTATGTGAAGCAAAAAGGCTGAATTAATTTTTTCAATAACAACTGAAGGTGATTCTTTTACAATTTAGCGTTGTCGCTTAGTCAAAGTAATGCAGAGGTTTCACAAAGGTTAATCGCAAGGAAGTTACACTCAATCTATTTGCTCAACTTTCTCTGAAGCCATCTCCCCCCCCTCCCCCCTCCCCCTCCTCCTCCTCCACAAATTCTCCGTTGTCAACTTCTCAGCCCTCTTGGAGAGACTGCCGTTTGCAATTGTATTTGTGCATAAACTAAAATGTGAAAGCTACACGTTGTTATTACCTGACTCTGCTACATGTACTTCATAATGATCATTA
>NC_090870.1:39389777-39434777 GCF_036669935.1 Montipora foliosa | reverse complement strand
AAACACAAACTGTGTGACAATATTCCGCCACCTCTGCGTGAGAGTAAACTATGCATGCAAACATGGCGTCGTCTAGACCTCCTTGCTTATTTAACCTCCGTAGCTTGTTACAGTGGTCGGTGATCTCTACGTGTTTTTTTTTTCTCGTACATGAATCAATTGCTCCGATTATCCTCTACAAAATTTCATGGCACGAAGAAAATCATTGAAAGAGTTTCTGATTCTTTTTTTTTTTTTTTCCATCCTTCCTCTCACTGTACTCCGCCACCTCTAGTGGTATACAATTACCTGAATACCCACTCCTAAAAACGTACGCACTTATGACCACCTAAGTGTTCGAGCTCCATTCAAGGCCGGAATTTTCTCGTCTCAACTTGCTTAGAATCTTGTGGAGGAGAAATAACGAAAAAGTCCGGCTGCCTCTACTTTGAACGTGCGCTTTTACATTGTTTTTCAACGAAGGTTGTACATGTAATTTAAAAATGAAAGGCGAGTAGCCAGAGCTTAAGATATCATCCCTTGTTGCAAAAACTGTCCTTCATAATTATCTTTGCAATACATGTATAAAACAATTATCTATGATATGGCCCGTACGGCCCCGCGCGCGCTTTCATTGAGACAGATAAAGCGAATTATCTTCCTGTGTCAATTATAACCGCACTGTCTAAGGTGTAAGAGAGGGTCATGTTTGATCAGTTATACAGTCCAGTTTGCTACATATTGTCCCCTAACCTGTCTGGCTATCTAAAGGGTCACTCTTGCTGTGCAGCACTACTGAAAATGGTAGAAGATTGGTGATTAAGTCTTAACAATAGAGAGGCGTGGCCGCTGTGGCTGTAGACTTGATTCTGTCTGCCACTCGTTGTTGCTTACCAAGTTGAACTTATGAGCTATCGGATGGGGCCACTCCCTGATGAGTTCTTATCTCCGTGGAAGGAAGCAGAGAGTCAAGCTCGATAATGTGTATTCCCAGTTGAGATCAGTCAACACAGGACTCCCACGAGGGTCTCTGCTAGGTCCGCTATTATTAATTGTCTATATGAACGAAGACACTTCTCTTAGACTATATGCAGATGACACGACGCATACGCTTCTACTGCATCTCCTCTAGTCCTTGAATACTTAATTAATTCTGACTTGGAGATTATATCGAATTGGTTTCAACAGAATTATTTACGTCTAATTGTTAGTAAGACTCAGGCCATGGCCGTTGGTCCTTCATTGTATCGTTATGACTTTCATCTAGATAATACCAATGTTGAAACAACAGATAGTCTTAAGATCCTGGGAGTAATCATGGACAGCAAGCTGTTCTTCAAGCCACACATATCAGAGCAGTTGAAAAAGCTTGCGCTAAAGCATCTGCTTTGCGCAAGTTCATCCCTCAGACTATTATGAAAAGGTTATATAAGACGTACATATTTCCACATTTAGAGTACTGTAGCCCTTTATTGCTAGGAATCCCTGATGGGCTGAATAACAAGCTATATACTGAGAACTATTTTAGGTTTGTCAAAATCAACGGAATATAGCCATCTTTTAAATATTGGACCTTTACAAACGTTACAGGCAAGAAGACGCTTCCAAGCCCTAGTGCTTTTGTATAAATGTACGAATGGGCAGGGCCCAAGTTATCTCATTGAACGATTCAACGTTTTGAATGTCAACTATGATCTACGCCGCTGTTGGCTCTCGATTAAAGTTGCCAGGCATCTTTTAATTTTTAGAGTGCTTGCATAAATCATTTCCATATATTTACGCTAGATTATGGAATGGCATTTTTTAATATTTCCTTTTGTATTTTTAGTTCACGTACACCACGTTATAACGAGCCTCCGGCTCCTAGGTGTTTTACGTGGTTAAATAAAGTATTATTATTATATGATGAGATTTTAGACTGAGGATTACATCTAAGTTATTTAAAGCCAGAAAGGCAAATACAAACAACACAGATACATTTTCTGTGCAAATTTGCAACTTTTTTGTCCAAACTTCATCTTCTAAGTGCTCATGGATAATGTAAAAGCTTGTTGACTGAGTTAAGGTGGGTCGCTGCGCTAGGTCTGTACGCCATGACCTCGGGGCCAAATATTTTCCAGTCCAGCCTATCCAGTCAGTCAATAAATACACGATAACATGTATGTTTCGATCTGACTCGAAAAACAAGAGCTTTGGAGAGAATTGAATCCCACACCAACACAAAAGAAAATAGGTCCGCAATGCGTACTTGGGGTCTTATGCTTAGCTTACCGGTAACTCCATTCAGCCCTTACAGAATTTGGTACTACGGTCTCACTTTTACCATGCGTGATTGGTTCAAAATTTGCCATAACAATGCAGCAGTGAAATGAGTTCCTTAAGTATGCTTCAAATTTCAGACCTGTTCAGAATTTTACATCGATGACTTGCCACTAAAATTTCTCTTAATGCCAGTTGCACAGTTTAGACAACTCTTGCTGCATGCTACATCATCTCTATCAGCTATTTACCAGTAACAGAAGCACTAGATTGGCTAAGAAACAAGCATGGCACTGTCATACATTCATATGATCTTATAAATGATCAAAAGAATGCTGAAATTCAACTAGAATTCTAAGATGAATCATCACTAGATGAGGCATTCAATGAACAAGTACTCTCAGAGCTTGGTGCAAATCCCCACACTACTGGAAATCAGTCCATCACCAGTAACAATGTATAAACAGCCAAGAGAAATATCTGATGACCAATTACGTCGATCAGTTACATGTAGATCATAACATAATAAAAAATGCAACCTAAAGCTTACAACAAGGTGCTTTCATGGACTAGAAATAAAATGAAAACCTCAACAGTCTGAAGTCACAAAATGTTGAACCAGTTTATTTGGAGGTGGTGGTGCTGGGAAAAGCCATTTGATTCAAATACTTTACCACACTGTAGTAAAATGCTCCAATGAATCCTGAGATTCCAACAGTGTTACTAGCAGCATCTACTGGAGTAGCAGTAATAAACATTGATGGTACACACAGCATTAGCAATACCTAAAAATACAGGTGATGATGTGGAGGAAAATCCAGGTCCTACAATGTTTGACATCATTGATCCAAAAACCACTGTGTCTGCTGACTCTAGTCAAGGAAATGAAGCAACCTTTGGTGTGAATGCTGGAAGCAATGTGTAGCAATGTCACATACTGCTATGATATACCTACAAATACAAGATATTAGTTTGTGGGCTAATTCGACTTTGAACAATATTTTGGTTATTGGAAATAATCTATACAGTTCTATAACATGTTCTGTGCTATTAAATGACTATTTGCTGATAACTGATGTTCCAGACATGGTTTCCATATTTGATAAAGTGTATTCATTACAATATACACCCTTTTAATAAGTCTAATATATGCCGTTCTCCGCTAATGATGTCAAACTCATACTTTTAAAATTTATTCAGAAATGTACAAAGGCTTCAAAAAAGAAAAGAAATCAGAAAAGTTTTAGGCCTTTGTACATTTCTAAGTAAAATTTGAAAGCAAGAGTTCGACGTCATTAGCGAAACGGCATATATTAGACTTATTAAAAGGGTGTATAGTGAGTCATTTACTGGAAGTTTGTTCATGACATCAAACATTGGTCCATATATGTCTCTTAGAAATTCACTTCTAGGAGTATTTTCAAACTCTCAATGGAATTACAATTGTTGTTTGTTAACTAATGGCATCAATACACTATATTGCAATAAATACACTTTATCAAATATTGAAACCATGTCTGGAACATCAGTTAACAGCAAATAGTCATTTGTTCGCACAGAACATCTTATAGAACTGTATAGATTATTTCCAATAACCAAAATATTGTTCAAAGTAGAATTAGTCCACAAACTGATATCTTGTATTTGATGGTATAATACCAGGAAGTGACATTGCTACAGTCATTACTTTACCAGCATTCACACCAAAGATTGTTTCACTTCCTTGACTAGAGTCAGCGGACACAGTGGTTGTTGGATCATTGATATCGAATATTGTAGGACCTGGATTTTCCTCCACATCATTTGCTTGCCTTATAAGCAATGGGATATAAACATTGTAGCACATCATTTGTGCAAACCAAAACATCACCTCATTACACGACTTGTAATGTCCAACAACTTGTTTTAATGTTGGCAAGTAAAACACATTTAAGTAAAACATCATAAGCATCGTATTCCAAAATCGCCCTCGCACACCAGAAAATGCATCCTTGACTTCCACAAAATTGCTGTGACAGCCGATCCTTGACCGGGATTGTTCGATTGTTGTTCCCATGCTGGCGGCTAGTAGCAGACAACAGTAAGAGTACGAAATGCTATTCTTTGAGAGCACAAAACTCTTATTCAATGCCACTATTTTTTAGAGTACAATAACTCTTTCAGTTTGGGATGTAACCCACACCGACATTTCAAGCCGATAAATACTGGTTTGTGATAGCTTGTGAGATATTCAAGCCAATGAATGTCGGCTTGCGAAAGCGTCTTAGCTTCAGTGCAATCCGCACTAAACACAAGCCGAGTCTAAACATGTTGGCTTGCGAGAGTAAACAACTCCCGTATCGATTCCACTCAGCGACGTCACCTGGATGAAATAAAAAAGAACAAACAAGGCAGGCTAGGATAGTTAATTTTCGAAATGAAAGAAAGAAAACCAATCTGAAACAGCACGGCAGATCAATTTTGAAACACAAATAACTTACCTTACAACTAATTTGCGACGGAAAACTCTTCAAATTTTTCCCAAAACAGGGAAAACGACCGCAGATTTATTTGCAAACAACGAACGCTAGAAGCAATGGCCGACACTTGAAAACAATGACCTTGCGATTAGTAGTACCCAGTCTACAAGCCAGACTGTCATGTGTGTTTACAAGATCTGCGTCTGACTTAGGGGTCTTTATGCATAATGCATAAACCCCAAAAATTACCAATTTGTTTGTCTCTAGGTCAGCTCTAACCAAGAGTAAGTGTATTTTCACAAGACTGCCGCTACCCAAACCTGTTTTTTCTCTCAAAGAAACGCACGGATCATGATTCCTAAAAATTCGGATTCAGATCTGATGAAATGAATCCACTCGGAGAGTGGATACTTTGGATCAATAATCCATTTTTGGATTTTAGCAAACGCAAAATTCGCTTTTGAACACAATCCGGAATTTTGATTTTCTCAAGGAAACCGCACCCGGCCCTTACTTGCGGCGGGTTTGGTGATGAAGCGTCATCAACAACCAATTATCCACGTTTTCAATGGTATTAAAAATGCAGGTTACCCAAGCTCAGTGTGAGGGAAAACAAACAAAAATATAAGGATTTGTATGGTATTCCCGATTAAAGACCTGAGAAGATAATTTTACCAAAAAATTACCACATAAAAAGCCTAACCTTATTCCCATTGTGGGTCGCTTCCTTCCTGTTTTTTTTTCCTGATTCGACGCGAATTGAGCCATTTTCAATTCCTCGGTTGTCAACTGTTACCGTAAATTGGCCCACGAGCAACGTATAAGTGAGATAACGTTACCCACTCTTTCGTAACGTGACCCGTATGGGACAATACTGCTTTCAGTTCAGCAGGCCTATTTACATTTAAGCCGAAGTTACTTGAGCGTGGAATAATTGATCAAGAATTTTCGCTGTAATGTTGTTCTACCTGTGAACTACACTGTTGGATGAAACATAGACTTGACCAACCACCATAAAGGTAGGTGATATTTGAGTTGAAGCGGAATCAATTCTGAGGTCGGATCTCAACACATGTTGCAAGATCTGGTGCAACTCGTTCACATTCGCGATGAAGACAAATGCTGCGAGTTATGATGGTCAATGATGTGTTCACTTGTAAAATAACACCATTTGAACGATTTTTGGAACCTTTACTCACCGAGTTTGTTTGTTTGAATAGTAACGACGGGGGAATATTTTGGTACGTTCGAGTTGAAAACCCAAGTCGTTCAGTACATTTTCTTTGATCTGTAGCTCAAGATAACAAAATGGTTCCAACTAAGATTTGAGATTTGATCACCCTTCATAGATGGGAACTGAGGAACAACACGGATACGCTGTAACTTTCTTCGAGTTGCTAAATTTCAGTAAACTGCAGTGGCGCGTGATGTCGACATGGTTGTATTTAATCAGTAGTCAGGGTCAAAGTTAGTTGAAATATCGAGTTCGAGTGACAGAAATGTTTCAGAAAATATTTAATTGAGGAGCTGTCATTCAATTTTCGTAAGGGCGCCTTTTCAAGTCACTTTTCTTATTTGTCGTCACGCAAGAGGTTTTTGCGTGGAGGGATTTCAGAGGTGGGTGGATATAAACTGCAATTACTGTAAAGCGACTGCCCGTGAATTTTAGGTCTGGGGATCAATTGTCCATTGCGCGTCCTTGTTGACTTCATTTTAGGTTCATAAAGGACTGTTAGGAGGGAACAGAAACGGACTAACAAAAAATAATCAGAGGTGGAAGGCACAAGTTTCAACATTTTAGCTTTCCGCATCACGTTTCAGTGATTCTGCTTTTATTTGAGTAAAGATAAATGTAGATACATTATCCGCTAGCAAGCTTCCAGTCCTATAATTGCATTGCTGTACCCCAAAATGGCTTAAGTGAGGGAATCCCTACTACTGACCTACGAAACCATTGCCACTGATAAGGCCGCCGCACACTAGCCGATTTTTTGTCGTAGAAATGCAAATTTTTTATCGTGGCCAAATCGGGTTGAAATTTGTCGTGCCATCAGCTTGCCGCACACTAGGCGTTTTTTTGTCGCCACTAACCGCGTTGATGCTTGGCCGACTCATCCAAAAGCAAGATGGCGCCATGTTGGAAAAAGAGCTTGAACTACGAAATCGACAAAAAAGCGGCTGGTGTGCGAAGGCCTATAAGCCGTCATTTCTCATTCAAAGTCCTTGACTCTGTAGCGCCGGAGATGTTACTTTGAACTGACGTCCATTAGTTAGAATAGATGCATATTATCTTTGGTCAAAATGTTCTGTTAAAAAATGGCCAAATCAAAACCATGTAACGTGAATTCGCTTTTTCTTGTTTGTTTCTATGGCAACAGGCCATTTGCTGCGGCTGAAGAAAAGAAAAAGGAAAAGTTAAAGTTGCTCTGAGACTGTCGCACGATAAACAAGCATATCATAACTCCTATTATACAATTATGTAAAACGATGAAGAACTTATTTGGGACCGTTACACAGCAATTCAAACGTTTGTTTGAGCTACAGGTGTCTATTAAACTTCTGTTTTTTAACGGTTTACTAAATTTGAGTTTCAAGAAGACTCTTTTTTCTCAGGTCCATTCTAGCGGTGTTACTGCGGTCGGGGTCTGTTTCAAGACAGAACATGACAACAAGGAGAAACGCCTGCGTAGTCATCGTACTGCTTCTGTTTTACACACCTCACCTTAATGGTAAGTTATCGGTGCTTTCGCTTGGCGTCCGGAGTTCTCGTTTGCATGTGTCATGCCATGCATGGTTAACATTTTTTTTCTAACTTATTCCTACTGAATCACTTTTGTTTCTTTGAACTCTTCGATATTCTTTGCCAGTTTTCCAAGTCACACAAGGCCTAACTTCATGTCTACTTTCTTTCGTTGGTAAATATTTCGCCGTTCCCGTTAAGAAATTTTCAGCGGTCATTGTACTGTTCCCCATTTAGGGAACGGTTCTCATGAGTGTTGCGACTTCGGTTTCCGCCCGGCTTTCATTTTAGCTTATTTTAGCGTGCATAGCACAGTTTCTTTGCAAAGGAAACATCTAGTTGTGGCAGATCTATATGCGTAGAGGCTCTTCAAATGGTTGGTTAACACCTACGACGCAAGGATAAAACGCAAGCAGCGTAACAGACTTAATTGGGTTAATGCTTCATTCTCTCGCCGTTTAAACCATTTATTATTACGTAACTGACAGGCTCTTGGTATATTTGACGTTTGGAATGGTCACGATTTCAGTGAATTTAATTTACGAATTTAGACTGCATGTAGATGTCCTCTTCAGTTGTTGTGGCCGTCTCTATTGTTTTAGCCGGGCTTTCATTCCTAAATAGAGTGGTGATCCTTCAATTACTAACTAAAGAAAAACATTGCTATCTGCTCCTAGGAAGGATTTGCTACCACTGTGACTCCCGAAACGGCAATTGTCCAGAAGACTCAGTCAATGCCACAACCAAACGAGTTTGCGCTGAAGGAAATGACTTCTGTGAGGTCGTCAAAGATGGCCGACATGCTGGTGGACCAAGATTTATTCGAGACTGTGTCAGTGAATGTGATAACGAACTGATCGAGTGGAGCAAAGATGGTGAGGAATATTGTCACATGTGCTGCGCAGAGGATGGCTGCAACGTCGGCCGTTGTGGTGCTGCAATGTTTTCAGTAAAACAATTTCTATTTATTTGTTGTATTATAAATACGCTTTTAGTTCTTTTTTAGAAGGAACTTTTTTCTGCTGATAGATTGCGGTTTCAAGCCTTTAACTTTTTGCATGCCCCATGGCCGTCAGTGAGAAGATTCCAGACATCGTTTACAAGTGTGAAAGTGACCCGTGGCCCTTAAGGGCGAAGGGTCTAATTGTTTTGGTAACACCCTACTAGTCGGACAGAAAAGGCAATAATAAAGTTAGCAAATGCATGTTGAAGAAATATTTATTTGGGAATTAAACGAAAGAAAGCCTCACGCTTTTCGCTACTCGAGGACTATTACTAATAGTCCTGTAGTAGCGTAGCCAATCATGATGCAGGATTTGCATTAGTCCACTAGTTGGGTGATACTAAATCGTGGTATGTCATGTCATGTCACTGAAGTGCTACTATAACCAATTCTTCGTTTTCGTTGTATTTTTGGATTTCAAAAATATGTTAACTAAACACTAAGTGACCCAAGTTTTAAGCCTTGATTTAAAAAGACACCTGTTTATTGTAACTGGAATTTTCCTATTCAATGGTCCTCCATGACTAAGCTGGATCGAGGAGAAAAGTTGATGTCAAAGACGCAATAGTTTGAGAATGCAATGAGTGTGTACTCGGCTGAATTATATACAGCAATGGAGAATTGTAAACTCGTGTTTTGCACATACAATAAGCTGCATTTGCACGCTGAATTTTTTAACTAGTGAGTAAATGACGCCATCTTTCCCTAGATCTAATACTCTGAGGTCCAATCGGTCAGTTTTGAACGTGAGTAATGGCGAAACTTACACTCAAAGTAAACAGCCTTTGGATAAAATTTCGGGGAACTAAATTTTGCCAGTCAGGTGTTAAGCAAACACTCCTTTGAAATGTAAAGAAAGAAAGGAAGAAATTTTTTTATCGTAGTAGCACATGAAGGTGATTCCTCAGTATTGCACCGCGCATCTTGTACTGCGCATATGGTGTGTCAATATTCATAAATTTGGAACATTGTAAATATGGCGTGAGTCGATCATACACGCTGAAACACGTACCGTTCTCAAAACACGTGAGAGAAGTTGTAAATGACCCATAATTCTTTGCGAATAAGCACGCGCATTCCGAGAACTTGGCGAATTTTGTTGTTTTGATCTAGTACGATAATCGAGATAGACAGGTACGATGGTGTTTTACTCTTAAACGAGCACGGTGACCTATATTTTTTATTCGATAATTTTGGTGTACAAATTATCGCCTTTAAAACAGAAATTTTCAAAAAAAATTTTCGGAGGGAAAAAAAGATATAGTTAAAAATGTACACAAAGCCCCTTAACCAGGGATGTAAATTATGATCTTGATTAACATCGATTCGAGAAACGTTTTGAGTCGACGTCGTTTTAAGTTGAGTGATTTTTTTCATGAACTATATAAGACAGTGTTCCATATGCTCTAGACTTTCTACCTATCAGGTGTTTTTTCAAGTGTTACTTGAAAAACTCTCTCGTTTAGCTACTGCAAAATGTACCCTGAGCCGATGAAATAACGCGCGTAATTAGTATCAGTACAGGCATCGATGGGGTAAGATTGGCCCATTATATCTCTTAAGCAAGCACGGTGACACAATTTATTGTGGTTCTCTAAACAGGGATTAGTAGGGAACATTCAGGGAAACTTTCAAGAAAATCGTTCGACAATTTTTTTTCCTGAGGAATCACCTTAAATAAATGGTCTTGCATATAGCACGCATTGGAGTACTGAGGGACTTGCGCATGTGCAGTTGGAAACCTGATATTTTTTGCCCTCTTGTATGGTAAACACAGTGAAAGTGCTCTTCCATTATTAAACCTACTGGATTTACTTACATCTGTTGTTCCATATTGTTAATTGTTTCGACTTAGATCGATCCTTGTTTCCTGAAATGCGGAGTTGCTTCTGTTTTTTCCCTTTAAGAAATGTTTGGCCTTGTTGTCTTTAGGTGGCCTTTCAATTCCTCTATTTATCTACAGAAATCGATTTCATTTACGCAATTGCTTTGGCGTGAATCTGCCGTATGTGGCTCTGGTGTCGTATTGCACATTTGTGTATAAATCACACTCTTGACGGAGAGTGGCCAGGGGTGAATAATAAAATATTCATTTATAAATTATTCTGAGGAATTTGCTGGTGATTAGTAGTCATGAGAAATATGAAATGTCTGTGAGTAGTGTTGTGTAGAGGGGGTGGGCATAATGTGGGGCTGAATGTGGCAGGGAGGATGGGGTAGGAAAGAGATACTGGGGGCATCAGGGAGGGGTAGGTGAGTAGAAGGAAGAAAAAGATGTCTATTTCTTTTTCACACCCCCTAAAAAACCAAGCCTCTGTTTCTTTAACCACACCCCTAAAAAAGAAAAATCCCTTTTTTAGACTGTTGATTAAAAAAAAAAGTTTAAAAAAATTAAAATGGTTTGAAAAGAAATGAACCGCAGAGTTATTATCTGGATGGAAAACCTCAAAATATACCACTTGCTGTCACAAACATAGGACCGAAAATTCTATTTAACGCTCAAAAATGTGAACTAAACAAAGTAGATGCAGATTTTGTTAGCCTGCTTTATGCAAAACAAATATTGATGCAAAATTAAATATTAGGAAGTGTCGATCGAGAATAAAATATTTTGCCATCAGCAACAAAATTTGCGACATAAAAACAACATAAATTTTGAACCACCAATATAAAAAGTTACCATCAGCGAAAAAAGATTGGGAGATTTTTGCTACATTCAATTTGTCTATTGTCCTTTTGGCTGCACAAGTAAATCGCAAAATCGAAAGTGACATCGAATTTAGCGGCCAATGTGATCAAGTTACCTTCCGTGTTTACTAACAACTCGCGAACGAAGGGTACATTTGTGTTAAAAACGGCGAGACACCAGGTTTTTGTTTTTGTTTGTTTTTGTTTTTTTTCTTTCAAGTGTTATAAAGTTTGACAAGAAACGTGCGAATTTTAACACAAAGATCACAATCGCCCAACTCTTGAGGTTGACCATTGTTTCTGCAAAGTCAAACTGACTTCACTCTCCTAGACGAGGTTATTTATCACCAGGTAATCCCATCGTTTTGGAAATAGCAGATGTTTTATTATTCATCAGCGTCACAAATTCTTGCCTGTTTATTTTCGTGATTTATGCACGCGCTGCGGGCCTATTGGTAACACGGACACTCTTACAACCTGGTGTCATAACCTGTAGTTCCAGTGGACTACCACAAAAAGAGTTAAAAAGAGAGGGTTTTGTTCACACATTGATAACACAAGGTAATATAATATTAGACCATTTTATTCCTTAAGTCATTTCTTTTCAGAAGAATAGAAAAATCCTCTCGCTAAAACTGGTATCAAACTCGTTTAAAAATGCATTTGATATTGTCTTACACAGACACAACAAACTGTTCCTGAGTACAACTGATCCAGTAAACACAGATTTATACCAACTTAAATGTACCTCTTTTCACGACTTTCCAAATCTGGTCAACTTTTTGTTATGGAAAAATATACCACAGGCATTAGATATGCGGTGCATCTTGTCTCTTCTAAGAGCAATTTTCACATAGGGTTCGTCAAGTCAAATCTGACAATAGCGACTACCGCAAGTTCGGTTGCGGGCATGCCCATGATTCGTTCACTTGTCCAGACAGCATAGCAAAACCGAATTAATTGAAACTGCTCTCGACACTACAGTGAAATGCACTTTAATGTGACTTGAAGCATAATCGGTGAGTATGGAACTTAAAATTGGCCAAAAAGGTCACAATAAGTGGCAGCTACAAACGTATAATTAGTATATATAGTAGTAGAATTACTTACTAGAGTAACATGTATGCATCTCCTACGTTAAACGGTTAGCTTCTATGTTTCCGAAACACTGTTGAGTTGCATGGAAGAGATATGAGAGTACCAAGGTGAGTGTTTTGTAAAAGCTTGGCCTTGCTTGGAAGTATACCTAAACCTAGCATCGTATAAAAAAATAGCGTCTCCTAAGACGTATCTCCAAATCCAAACCAAGCCTTGAAAGAAGGTTCTTTTCTTTCATATGATTGCGATCTTTCTCCGAACTCCTTTTTTACTTCACATCGAAGGTGTGAAGAAAACCAAAATACATGTAGTTGAAATGAAAAATAAAACAAAGGAAATTAATAGAAGGCCTCATTTCAAGGCTTGTGCTCAGTTATAGCTTTCTTTGTGCTCAACTATTTGGGCTCTCTTGGAAGATGATCTAGAAAGCTATCCCTTCTTTTACAGGTGGTCCTTAATTAATTAACACTTCGAGCTCCAAGAGTGATCAGCATGTAAATTCTCCTCACAACTTCAATGAAATGTCATTCAGATAGGTATCGAGAATGAAGATAATTATCAGCTTAGGAGGTTTGATCTTGATATAACACCAAATTCTCATGACTACCCTATGGTACTTGTAAGGAGAATAAACGTTTCGATCTTGGGAATGAAAGGGTTAAATCTATGTGGAGTATTTAACTACACCGAGACACAAGAAATCTGTTTTCTGGTTGACTGAACTAAAGTTAAATGTAATTTTGTAAAAGAAGCTTTTGTAAAACATGAAGTTGCTACCTAAGATAGAAGCAGTATGTTTAAGAAGGAAAACGCTCGAATGCGTCCTTTGATAAAAGGGCCCACAGTCTACCACAGCTAATAATACGGTGCCGTCGAAAGGACAATGACATCAAATTGTCCATTATTTGATCTTTGCAAATGGATTATCGCCTTCATCCAGGACCACAACTGTTTGCCCGTCACTTGGGAGTGTCTCGTACGTATTTTCTCCTTTGAGGTCAATCTTTACTTGGTCCTTGTCTGCCACTTCACCCTTTGACCACAGTGACTCGTAGCGTGGCTCCTCCTGTGCCTCGGCGTTCTTGTTCAGATCAACGTACTTCGGGTCTGCCTTCTCCTCTAGTGGGAACGGTTGCTTCTTTGGAAGCTCCTGTGCACCATCGCCTTGGCCACCAATGGCGCCTTCTGTGTGGTTACTCTTGGCAGAGGGCATCGCGGTCATACCGATGCCGTCATACACAGGATTAGAAACTGCACCTGATTCTACGATATCTTCGAAGGGAGCAAAATTTACAGCTACGGTGCCGTTCTCGTTTCCAAAGTTATCAAGCGCACTGTTAACATCATATCCTGGATTTGCAAAGGCGGCAACCTGAGTTCTCGTTGTCTTTGCCATTTCATGTTCATCCTTTTGGTAAGGAATGCTATGGGAGCCTCTTCGTTTACTCCTAATCAAAGGAAAATGCAGAAGCGTTTTTCAATTTTGGCACTAAACAATTGACAATGGGCGAACTTATAGTTCTGCTTCGGCGGGGGGAAAGAAGAAATTATCAACTGGGCTGCCGATGACAGTTTCAAAAGGTGACTCTTTAAGGGCTGGTCGTTGTTGGAGCGAATATAAGTATTTCGCGGAATGTATACGTACTGGCTGTTCAATCAACAGTGAAAAGGACAGTGGTGTGCGTAAAACACGCTATTTATTGAGCGCAAACTTTAGAGATGAATGCAAAAAGGGCTTCGTTTTCGCATTTAGCAAACATTTTCGCATTTGATGAAATGATATATGAAATGGATGATATATTGAACTGCTGATGTGAAATTAAGTGAAGCTATGATCCTCGCAGTTATAAACGCAATTTTAGCAATTGCGTAGGGAAGCCTGTAAAATTCAGGACTTCAACGGGGTTTGAACCCGTGACCTCGCGATACCGATGCGACACTCTAATTATAACCAACTGATGGGGGCTGGTCATTTGTGGGTTTCAATGTTCTCGTGATGAATGAATCAACGATGAAATGATAGATGACATGGATCATATATTGAACCATGGACCTGAAATAAAGTGAAGCTATGATCCTCGCAGTTATGAACGCAATTTTAGTCAACGTCAGTGGCTTCAAAGCTCAGTTGGTTATAATAAGAGCGTCACACCGGTATCGCGAGGTCACGGGTTCAAACCCAGTCGAAGTCCTGAATTTTGCAGGCTTCTCTACGCAATTGCTAAAATTGCATTCATAACTGCGAGGATCCTAGCTTCACTTGATTGTCACATTTAGCAAACAACCGTGTCACTGATCTATTACGAGAGCGGGCGTCAATATTGTTGAACCAGTTAACCAACCCCGATTCTGCCTTGAAATGCACTGGACAATGTAAAAAGACAATCAGCTCATTCATTTTGGTGTCTACATGATTTTCGATTGAGGATGGTCTTTGTGGGGATGGTCTTAGTGTGTTCGCCATTCACCGATAGACATCAGTGACGTACCAATAGCCATTTTTATACTAGAGACGCAAAAAAATTCGTGTGGGATGAACTTGGGCAAACTTCTTTTGTACATCTGACAGGTTCGACTTGTATAAAGACTGGCACAAGATGCAAAATCCGTCTCGACAAATTATCCACTTTAATACGTCTTCGAAGACGTACCAAACTGGATAGTTCATCTAGACGCATTATGCGTCTTGTGTCCGTCATTATACAAGACGAATCTAACAGTCGCAGAAAAAAAGTTTGGCCAAGTTCGCCCAAGACGGATTGTGCGTTTTAAATAGTTCGTCCCGGCGTCATTACACTACACGGATAACATGAGTCGAGACGCAGCGCACGTCTGGACGGATTATGCGTCTCTAATAGGAAAACGGCCCATATTACATAAGTGTAGCATACAAAGAGAAAAGAAAAGAAAAAAGAGAGAGAGAGAGAGAGAGAGAGAGAGAGAGAGAGAGAGAGAGAGAGAGAGAGAGAGAGAGAGAGAGAGAGAGACACACACACACACACACACTCACAAAGAAAGAAAGAACCGTACCGGTAATACCACACCGCTATGGCCGCTACGATAACGATAATTATCACGGCTATGATAATGCCCGCAATCGAGCCTTCATTTAATCCTTCTTCTTGGGGGAGACTGGTGGGTTTCGATGGTGGTTGCTTAATTTCAACTCTTGTCAGCGTTCCTCCAAGCTTATTATCTAGTGTCCCAGGGTTCTTTTCAATCAATGATAGAACGGTGCTTCCTGGTACAACGCTTTGTGATGTGCCATTGTTGACAAGCACTACAAACTCAGCTTCGAATCCACCATCGACTCTTCTAGGCGCCGACGGAAGGTAGATGTCTTCAGGACGAAAGATAGGCTTGTCCACCGATCGTTTAACCAATGATCCAGAACTAGGACTAAAACAGAGAGTGGGAATAATCAAATGATGTGTTCGCTGGGTAAAGCAGAGGCACAGATAGCCTATCCTCTTGATCGTAATCGATTCTGGCCAAATTAAGGTTCAAAGGCCATGAAATGATACCCTTTGTTCAGAGGAACTTCATACCAGGTTAAGAGATAACGATACACGATTCAAAATGCCAACATTGGGGGACGTCTCTTCCATCTTCGACTTTTAATTTTAAACTGTGTAACATTTTCTCGGACCTTCGAAAAAACACTCATGTTTGACAAAACGTAAATTCCCTATATTAAATGAATCAACACCAACGACAAATAAGAATAAGAGGCCGAACCTACGGCAGGAGGAATCAAGTTCAGAAAATAATGCAGTCGCACCTCGTAAAACGTCAAGTGCGCATGAGGCATATAGGGTGCCACTGCGGAATAACTGTCGGAGTTGATGTACTAGGACAGTGTAACTAGCTGTGCTTATGTAAACGTAGCTGTGACATCACACGAATTTTGATTGGTTATGTGTTACCAGACTCGCGTTTTGATTGGCTCGTAGGAAATATGAGCGTGTATCAAGAAACTCTGTTTCAATCAAGAAGTAAAATAAAACCTAGCATTTTCTTTCATTTGTCGAATTATCTTTGGGAAATATTTTATAAAAGTAATAGAGGACTTTTTCCGTGTTTACATAGCCTTGTCTAAACTCTCGGGGAACTGGGAAAATTTGAGACAGTTATGCACATCCGAGACACGTAACTGTCTTGAATTCTCCCAACTCCTCCTCTTGTTTATATGAGGCTATGTAAACACGAAAGAGCCCTCTGTTGCTTAAATACAACGTATTGGTTCCGTAGACACTTGAAAAAAAAAACAACAACAACAACAACAACAAGTTTTAGAACATCAAAACAGACTATCGACTAGGCTTAATACATGAAAGACATACATTTGTACCGCGGAGAGAATCAAGACAAGATGTAAATCGTCGCAGTTATGTTACTTGAGCAATGATGAATGGAAAGCCTAAAAAATTCAGGATTGAATGGGAAGTGTCTGCGGTTAAAATTCCGAAAAATCCTGAAAAATCCAGGCTTGAACGAGAAGGGTGAATGATTTGAATCCAGTTCAAGACTGAAATTCTCAGGCTTTCCTAACTTTGATGATCTACTTATTAACAAAACATACTTTTAAAGGCTCCTTGAATACAAAGTAAGTAGTTCAAAGGATACCTACATGGATGTTGGACATTCTTCTGGTGTCGATGTGCAAATTTCATTCAGCCATGAAGCAATTTGTTCCTTTACTGTTACCTAAAAGGAAAGTGCAAAAAAAAAAAAACTGTTTAGGGAGTAAAAGAGGCGACAGAGGTTTTTTTTTTTTTTTTTTGCTTTTAGGAAAAGAATGTTAGCGCACTTTCGTGCGGGGGTTTGGGGTTTTAAATCAAGAGCTTTAAATAAATAAGTACATCTACAAATGATTAGACTTTCAAGTCGTCTTGGATGAGGATTATCAACCTTAAGCGCTGTCTCATTGCACTTTTTCTTTAAATCAAGTGTGAAATTGAAGAACCCACATTCTCTTCTACAAATGTGGTCGGTTTGGCAGGGATATCTCATGAAAAGGGCTTAGGATGTATGAGGCCAGGCTCCAATAAAACAAAATAAAAAAGAATATCTGTGCCTCCTGTTTACCCATCGAACACAGTATTGATTATTTCCACTCTCTGTTTTAGTTTTAGTGGACAAAACTACCTTTCGTCCTGAAAACATCTAGTGACTACCATGAAAATTAACTGACCTTGTCAAGGGCTGAAATACTAATTACAACCACCACGACTTCTTTTTCCGCTTGAAAAAAAAAAGGAATTCATTTCAGTGCAATATTATAAAAGAGGGAACGTAGTTGACAAAAAAGGCTTACCAAGCAAACATAAATCCACCAATCGCGCGAGGGCGAGATTGGGGAAAAGGCAGGCAATGTGAGAATTCACGGATTACTTGAGCAAAATCTGGCGTGGGCGTTAAATACAAGAACTGAAAAAACATTTTCCCCAATTTTAAGGGGAAACATGACACGAGGAACGAGCAATTTGGAAATAGGAGCATATAATTAGTTTAAGGAAACATGATTCCTGTTGATAAAGTTTATATAAGCATCGAATATTGAAAATGAAAGAAGTAATAATAAAGACCACCTTTTCATGTTTTTCAGAAACATCTTTCGCGATCACGTTCCCATTTTTGTGGGACTTACGTCCGGTTGAATTTCTCACGCGAGAATTCACGCAGTCGAAAACAAACCGGAACAAGTACACTTAGATACTGGGCCCAACTAGACATGGCATGACCAAATCGAGTTTAGTTTAGTTTTATTTACAAGGTTGCAGAGATTTGCTCCTACTAAATCGAAACCTCTCCACGGCATGCTGATTTTAGCGAATTCTAAATGTTTCTTTAAGGGTATGATATTCTCGGAAAGGCCAAAACAAAGGCAAATGGAAATTCGACCTTTCGTCAGCTGTTCCCCTGCTCTGACCCTCTTTGGCTCGCACTTTGTTACATAAACTTCTTAGTCAGTAGATAGCCTAATTGTTTGTGTTCCCGTGGATAGAAAGCCAGAATGTAAACAGTGTTTACGAATCATTCCGTTACAAAACTTGTTTAACTTTTTGGTGGATCAAAAAAGGGATCAAACTCCTCCAGACAGCCTCCGGCAATACATTGATTAGCCAGCCAAAATGTACAGCAAAACGGGTAACACTGAAGCCAGTCAAAATGTATTGAAAATCTCCCCTATTGAAACGTGAATAACGTAACTTAAGTATCATTGGATGATTTTTTCCAGAAGTAAATCCTCTTCTGTGTTTTGTGGGGGATCAGAAATTCTGAATCCTCTCCTGTGTTCATGCACGGGGGGATCAAAAATTTTGAATCCTGTTCTGTGTTTTGCGAGGAATCAGAAATTCTGAATGCTCTCCTGTGTTTTGTGAGGGAGCAGAAATTCTGAATCCTCTTCTGTGTTTTGTGAGGGATCAGAAATTCTGAATCCTCTCCTGTGTTCATGCACGGGGGGATCAAAAATTTTGTATCCTGTTCTGTGTTTTGCGAGGAATCAGAAATTCTGAATCCTCTCCTGTGTTTTGTGAGGGAGCAGAAATTCTGAATCCTCTTCTGTGTTTTGTGAGGGATCAGAAATTCTGAATCCTCTCCTGTGTTTTGTGAGGGATCAGAAATTCTGAATCCTCTTCTGTGTTTTGTGAGGGATAAGAAATTCTGAATCCTCTTCTGTGTTTTGTGGGGGATCAGAAATTCTGTATCCTCTCCTGTGTTCATGGGGGGATCAGAAATTCTGATTCCTCTCCTGTGTTCATGAGAGGATTAGAAATTCTGAATCCTCTCCCGTTTTCTATGGGGAAAACTCTTTCTCGAGAGACACGAAATTCAGAAGATCATTTGGCTTATCATGCGTGGTTCAGACATTAGAATAGAGTGGCGATTATGAATTTCCGTGGACGCTCCACATTACATTTTCTGCCAATTTTACACTAATTTCCGTCCGACGAAACTTCAAAACCTGTATCATAAAAAAAGCTGTTTTCCGAGACAGGTTTTCATTTTACAAGGAAAAAACAGCCATTTTTGAGGTGATTCTCAGTATTTGTTCCGAATTTTCCTAAATTGGAATACCACATTTTACTTTGGAACGCGTTATCCGTTACAAAACCTGTTTAACGTTTTGGTGGATCAAAAAAAAAAGGGATCAAACTGCTCCAGACAGCCTCCGGCAATGTATTTTTTAGTAACCTTTACGCAGCTTACCTATTGGTATTTCGCAAGCAAGACCTCGAAAGTATCCTTTACATTCGCAATGGAAGCCTGTCAGTTGGTCATTGTCTATTTGACACTTAGCACCATTCTTACAGAGATTGGGATCCTTGCAATAGTCAATGGCCGTGGTGGTTTCTGTGGTGGTGCTCGGAGTTGTAGGTGGCACAGGCAGTGTTGAACAGGGTTGAACATCGTCTTCATCAGGACACGCACACTGGTATCCAGTGGGCTTTAGTAGGCAAAGGTGCGTGCAGTAACCATTGTTAGCAAAGCACGGATGAGAAGCTAAGAAAAAAAAGTAGCGGGTTTATTAGAGAAAATAAGATTGAATAGTTGATAGCAAATATTTGCACCTGAAAAATATGTCCAGCCTCATTTCTCGAAATGAAGCTGGATATATTTCGTTTCGAGAAAAACACTAGTATCCACTGGTAACTGCGTTTTTAAAAAGTAAACAAATGATAAAACTAACATTTAAAAGAAACTTGCCCTAGCCATGCTAATCACTTTTAGCTTAAGTTTTAGGGACTTAATTATGTCGGACGCAGTTTATAGCCCTCGTTAGCGAGACTAGGAGTTAATGACGAGGAAGACCGGATTACCTTCGGGAAACCCTGAGGTCTGAGGTTGAGATTAATTAAAACGCAGCCCACAAACGTTACAGGTATGTATTACGGGTATAAAAAGTGTAGCTTTTTTGGCTATTGTTTTCATTTACTTACTTACTTACTTATTTATTTTATTATTATTATTATTATTTTTATTAGTTGGGTCAATTGCTGGTTTTCACTCACGTGATCAACAGCCATGTTTTTCAACGAAAACAAAAGGAAGCGTTTGCATAATAATAGAGTTAAATTCCCGGAGGATTTGGTCGGGGCACCAACATGGCCGCCTTTTCTTTGTTTAGGGCACCAACATGGCGGTCGTGACGTCATGTGAAAACCAAGAATACTAACTGTTTCGTTCAGGAGTCCCTTTCTTAATCGCCAGGCCTCTGGGCACATACGGTCCATCCGCAACGGTTTCCCATGACTGATCAACATAGGTAGTCTTATTGATTCGAAGAACCCTCTGTTGGTGGTTCCAGTATAAAAATTGGTCATCAATCACAAC
This sequence comes from Montipora foliosa, assembly GCF_036669935.1. Lineage (NCBI taxonomy): Eukaryota > Metazoa > Cnidaria > Anthozoa > Scleractinia > Acroporidae > Montipora > Montipora foliosa. The sequence goes on along the minus strand of NC_090870.1, from coordinate 39,414,211 downwards.
TGCAGATGTACCAAATACAAATTTCTCATTGGGAACCAGCAGTTGAATATTGCCATTCTCAACTGCATCAAGGTCAAGAAACATTATTTTTTTCAAGTAGCTGCTTGCAAAGTAAATTCTATTGGTGGTGACATCCAGGGCAAGACCATCAACAGTTATTGTATCGTTATTGCTTAGTGTCAGTGAAAAAACCTCGCTGCGATTTGCTCCATCCATGTGAGCACATTCAAGAAATCCATGATCCGCCCAACACATACGCCTAAAAACAACAGAATGCGGTGCATTACTAATTTTAACAAACTCCTGAAGCGAAAAAGTGCATTAAGGGTAAATAATTTAATATTTTTTTCTCAGCATGTCAGGTTTTAGATCTTAAGTGTGTTTACTCTCGCATCCCCAACTGCTTACCCGTGCGCGATCTTTTTTCCTCGTTGTTCATGTGACATAAAATAATTTTGAGACCCCGAATGTTGGTTCGGTCCGGGTTGATACACTCACCGGCCTTTCTGCACAAACTGATTGTAGTACACTGGCAACAAACAGATATGGTCAGCAAGAAAAAAAAAAATTCACTGCAGTGGAGAGACACATTTCTCGTATTTTAAATTTCGTTCAATGTAATGCCATCCGTCCGGCAATCCGAAACCAAAAAAGACAGTTTGGTTTATGTGTTGCAGGGAGTCACCAGGACAAGGTGAAAACTAACGTTTTCGCGCAGGGCGCAGAGTTAAGACTTCTATTTCAAATGACACAAATGATATGCGCTTTCACTAAGCAAAATCCTTGGCCGATTGATAATTACTTATTTCTTACCCTCTTGTTGTGTCCACAACTATGTCGTTAGGCGGGGAAGACAGGTTAGAAATCAAGACCTTGGGGTATCGCCCATCAAGCTTTGAAACAAAGATTGACAAATTGCCCCCATTCACCCAATAAACGTTTCCAGCCACAAGATCCAGAGCAAGGCCATAAGCTTGGTTCACGCCCGAATGAATGATTTCCTGGTCTTTTTCATAAAGATGAGCGCGTTCAATAGTGCCACGAGAGGAGTCCGTCCAGTAGAGCCCTTCTTCAAATGGATCAACTTCTATGTCAGCTGGAGACGTCTGGTTTTCAATATATAGAGGAATGAGCGAGATATCTTGGGGCGTCAGAGGAGAGTACAAGATTTTGCCATGAAGGGAATCAGTAACAAATAAGACGTCGCCAAATACACCTATGGTTTAAAAGAAAAGCACAGAGATATGAAGCGTTCATAGGTCGAAAGACCAACTTCGGGGATCACAAGGAGAGCAATTAACCAATCCATATTTGAGGCAATCACATATATCTTGGTGAAAGGGCAAGAAAATGCGCGAGTGGTTGCCAAATGAAAAACTGGCGGGGGATTTCTCTCATGGGGTATAGCAATTATTATTAATGCTTTCCAGCCGTCGTTTGGGGAATTGAATAAAAGCGGCTTTACGATTAATACGGTCATCCTACCTTATTCAAACATAGCCTTTTAAAGTTGATTCCACGGTTAACATCCGCACAGATCACAATTTACACACATCTAAAGTTATATCTGGAAGGGGAAAACTTACATGTCACTCCATCTTCTTTGAACTCCATTCCGGTTTGGCACATGCATGTTCGACCAGTTGGATTTAAGAGACACAACTGAGAGCAGTTACCATTATTCTCACATGCATGAGTTTCTAGAAAATACATAATACAGAGTCAATAAGAAAAGAAGCAACGAAACAAAGGAACAAATCACTCCGATTTAATTTTGATGTCATCTTTCTTGGGGTAAGTTCTTATGGAAATAGAGTTACCTACCTTTGTATCCTAGGTTTTAATAGTTGAAGAAAGATGCCTTAGGTCAAAGCCAATAAGCATGTTGCATGATTCATGTCCGGGGGTTATCAGTACTTCAACGGCCAAAAGGCAGTTATTACAACGAATATCAAGGCATTCTTCAGACAGTAACTAAGAAAGGGTGAGACTACTTAGGGGAAATGCAGACCGCGGAACCTAGCGAAATGACTGTTTTTACTGAAACCCCATGATAAAAACGATGCGATTTACATTAATATTTGTTAAATATCCTCTGTACCCGCAGATTATCGCGTTCCAGGTGCCATTTCTAATTGTGATCCGCGTGTTTGCACCATCTGATTCAAGTTAGCCGATTAACTGAGGGATTGCGTGACAAGTCACAATAGGAAATGACTATGTGCTCAATTCCCTATTTCCGGTTACTTTTTGTTGTTGTTGCTGTTGTTACGAAGGTATTCCAAGGAAAGAGCTACCATGCCGCAAACATGAATGGAAGAAGGAACGTATCGTTGCTTCGGTGACATGTTTTTCCCTCTGTGGAAAAGTTCATATTTTGAAAAATTCATTTTATTTGATTCTTCTCGGCGATAAATAAATGTAGCGTATACGCTCACGATTCAAATGTATTTATGTGCAAGGCCTGGGTCAGGCCTAGGCCAAGATCAGGGAAACCATCCTACCACCAACGCGCAAGGCACCAAATTCTCCTTGTAACCACAGGCGATTGAGCAAATCCTGATGTCAAACAGACGGCGTAAAAAGTAAAGAAAATAATACAAACATAAAAGGCAAATGAGACGATGAGCGGCCGAAGCCAACTTCACAAGGTACTAAAACAGACGTTAAACGAAAACCATAAAATCAAAATGACAACTGACAGGCAGTAAATAGCATGTCGCGAAAAAAATTAAAAAATCCTCAAAGCAAGCGGGATCGAAATGAGTTAGTAGACTGTGACTTGTCACGCAATCCACCAGTTAATCAGCTAACTCAAGAGAAAATGAGGGGACAGAGAGAGAGGCTCCGGGCGTTGGCCGGGATATGTTATGTCCACGAAAGTTATTTTTAGACGAGCGGAAGTCTGTCTTCCGAGACGTCCGCATGCAGTCTTGCCTCGCTCTCAGGTTCTTAGTGAAAAGAGAAAATGACGCCGCACGTGGAAGGCTGATGAATATTTATTTTCTTTCAAACATCGGACCGAAGTTGGCCTGCATGCGGACGTCTCGGAAGACTTCCGCTTGTCTAAAAATAACTTTCGTGGACATGACATATCCCAAGGACTGGACCGGGAGCCTCCCTCTCTGTCCCCTCATTTTCTCTTGGCTAACTTGAATCACATGATTCAAATACGCAGATAACAGCTAGAAATGGCACCTGGAAAGCGATAATCGGCGGGTACAGTCGATTTTTAACATTCATAATGTAAATCTCATCGTTTACACCATTTGGTTTCACTAAAAACAGTCATTTTTCAAGGTTCCGCTTGTTCCGCGGTTTGCAGTGTCACAAATTAGGGTGCGTTCGATTGGGAAATCTGGATTTAGATCTTAAAATCTGGATCTTCGGATTTCCAATCGAACACAAAATCCGATAACGGATTTCGCGACGGATTTTGTTAATTGAAATCCTTACCCGACATGGATTTCCTATTACTGAATCTGCGACAAAATCCGTTGTCAGATTTTGTGTTCGATTGGAAATCCGAAGATCAAGATTTTCCAATTGAACGCACCCTTAATGTCACTCATTTAATAACAAACCACAGGGAATCTTTGTTTACCACATTTTGCCTCACTCTAGCAAATCCTTCAGGAAATCAGATTATCACACCAAGAAAGCTTAAAATTTGAAAGGTTGCTTCATTTAAATTGGTTGTGTATTGTAAAACGCCTTGGTATAATAATGAGAAAAATATCAACATTGACATCAGTGAAGATTCCCCTGGACCTGGACTACAGAGACATTGGATCCAAACCCTCGACACTATTAAACTGCGTCCCATATCAATTCAAAAACAGATATGTTGCAAAGAGCTGCAGCTGGTATCTGGAATCATTAAAAAGTCCCTAAGAGTAGTTAAAGTAGAGTATAGATTTTCGATTTACAAATTTTTCCGTCTGCGCGCATAAAAACGCGCATAAAGAGATTTCGCGCTCACTACCTGGTGCAAGAGCTACGCTGGAATTGTATGCGTATATCCCAGTTGGGTTCCAAAATCCATCAGCTATCATTTGTGCGTTGCTTGGATTGGTTGTCTCAGCTTTGAATATAGCTCCTGAAAATGATCCCTCTCCTGTAGCCGTCCAGTAAAGAGTATTGCTTTGCATTGTGAGACCTACGGGATGATGAAGGTTTCCGGAGAGCAGTGTATGAATTCTCATGGTTGCCAGATCGAAGTATTGAATCAGATCATTATAAGAGTCGGAAAAGAACAAACGGTTTCCAGCCTTATCCAGGACTACGTCAACGATTGTCGGTGAGGTTCTTGAATAATTTGCAAGGACAGTCGCGTTTTTCCCATCCATATCAGCTCGGAGTATCTGTACCCCATCACCAGCAACTGAAGAATAATATATGTACCTGCGAGATAGGAAAAGCCAAATTTGTTATCTGCACTTTTTATCCAGTCATCTCATTTCATATCAAACGCACAAAGCTGATAAATTATTGGCTTTTTCTCGCGTTACGCGAGAAGCGAATTTTCAGATGGACCAAAAGAAAGCGCTTACAGATGAAAAGATCCCAGTTACTGGAAATTTATATGGGATACAAGCATCGCTGCTATTTCTTTGTAAGGAGCATAATCATGGACGTTTTGATGTGATTTAAATTGACCTAATCCTAGTGCTGTAGCAGCAGCATCATCTTTGTGTGCTAAAACCTTGTATGCCTAGTTCAGTGCTTGGCCACGGGCAAACGGACAACTGAAAAATCAGCAACTAGTTTCCTATCCAGTGCTTCTTAAGTTGTCTTCTTTTTCAGTGCAAAATAATTCACTTCTGCAGACCACAAGCCTTGGCTTTGGCTTAACTAGAGAATATGTATCGACTATACGACCAAATAAATAAATAAATGAATAAATAAATCGGAAAATACTATTTAAAAAAGGAAGAAGAAAAGCTCCGGCTAGAAGGAGACCCACGCATGTGCAATTGCAATGCACAGTGCTCTAATGCTGAGCAAGCTGGCCGCAGTTGTTCAAAAGGTCGATAACGCTATCCACCCGATAAATCAATACCCAATGGATAGCGCAATTGGTTTCGCTATTGCTTATCTTTATCTGGCGGATAGCGCTATCCATCGTTTGAACAACTGGACCTGGTCAATTGCGAGTTTGCTACGTATCAAGCCCGGGAGCTATGCTATGTATCAAGTTTGCTACGTATCAAGCCCGGGAGCTATGCTATGTATCAAGTTTGCTATGTATCAAGCCCGGGAGCAACATAGGAAAGTGATATAATTGAACAGCGTCATTTGTTTCTTCCATTATCAGCGACGATATTTCGCTTAGAAACTCTTTTAATATGTGCAGTTCCGATAGACGTACGATATACATAAACATTTTTCATCATAAAAGGATAAATCATTTTATCACATCCATTTAGAAATCACTGTTGATCCTTGCAATCTGATTGGCTCTTAGCAGTGCGATTTATTCCCAAATCGCACTAGTTTTTTGCTTTAAATCGCACCATTTCCCCAGCCAATGAGAATGGACCACTGAAAGAAAACAACCAATCAGATCTCAAGGCTTCTTTACATACATACATACATACATACATACATACATACATACATACATACATACATACATACATACATACATACATACATACATACATACATACATACATACATACATACATACATACATACATACTTAATTGACCGCTCCCCATAGGGGCTTTTCAGGGCCAATGAAACACAACGAAACGACGGAACTGAACAACAACAACTGTTAAGAATCCCAACTGGCCGGAGGCAAACCAGTTGGCTATTTACAAGTGCAGCTGGGAAGTTGAACCAGGGACTACCAGGATCAAATTCAACGAGTGGTCAGAGCGGGTCTTGAACCCGGGATTCCGGATCTCAAGGCAACCGCCCTAAACACTGGGCCACACTGCCTTCTTTAAGGTAACCAATCAAATTAGAAGAGAATGAAAGACAAAGAAAACCAATAAAATATTGGTACTGACTAAAATCCTGTATTTTAACGTTTAAAAATTATTGTGTGATTTCTAAATGGATGTAATAAAGTGGTAATTGAACTTCGTGTTGCGCAAAACTGGTCTGAACTCAAACTTGTGTTTCAAATCGAACTTGCGCTGCGTGCTCGTTCCATTTTGTAATCACACGAATGATTTCAGACCAAATTGCACTCCACTCAGTTCAATTACCATTATAAATGGAGGCTTAATAGCTTGGATGGTGGAGTGATTCACCGGTACATTACTCTACCAACCATGCATTTTTAAGGCTCCATAAGCGACAATTTTTAAATTTGTTTAAATGCGTACGAGGATTGTTCCTTCGTCCCGAAATCTATAATCTCACAGGTTTGATGAGATTTCTGATTCGTTAACTTCCTCAAGTTTCATCGCTTGTACTTCTTTGAGGTGATTTTGCAGTCTTAGACGCTCACAGGTAGCGTGCTTTCTCCAATTTCCGTAACTAGCGAGAAGTCTTGTCAACTGATAAAACTGCAATATACGTGACTGCTACATATACGGCTTTTATCTACAACTGCCATAAAGAAGAGAAGTCCTAAAAGTTTTTTTCTTACGTGACGTCATGATTGATGTACAATCTACTACATTTATTAATTTTTTTGTTTCCCCTAAGCGATGAGATTGCTGGTGTCAGTTACTGAAACATTCTACATTGCAAATTTACCCTGAAAAGGTGTCTAAAGCAATTCCTTGTGGCGATGGCACGTTAATTAGGACAGCTTCATAGGGCCGCCCAATAGTTTGAACCACGATGCGGTTTTGGGATTCGTCAGCAATGAAGATGTTCCCGCCAGCGAGATCTATGTCAATGCCCATTGCCTTCGAAGCACCTCTTCTTACGACTTGTACTCTTCCGTCAACGAAAGAAAACTGTTGAAGGTTCCCAACGTAATCCGTCCAGTAGACGGATTTTCCATTCGGATCGTAAGTTATGGCAATTGGAGAGTAGTCCGGAATGAACGGTAGAGTGATTAAACGAGCCGGCATCTGCATGGGAAGTTGAATGGCATAGCATGCTTTGCGACCTACTTCACAAGCCAGTAGAAAGTGGTCTGTGTCTGGAATAAAATAATAACGATTATTTGTCAACAACGAGAAATATCTATATTTTATGTAGCTGTGACACATTATTCACTTATTCCAATGAAGAATTTGGTTTGCATAGCCATGTGTTAGTAAGGTTAATAGCGAACTGAAACAACAAGAAAGTAGTTAATCCGAACCTCAAAACTAACATACCCAAGTTGATCAATTCGAAAACGTTATTTTGCAGTTTCTTTTTTATAAAATGTTGTAGTTCTATGTAAAGAAGTTATATGTTTTTGGAAAGCTTATTTTCGTAGCTTTAAATTGATGTATTTGTTTCCCCCTGACTGAAATTACTTTTTGAGAAAAAAAACATTTTTTTGTGATGGCTGACTTCGCGCGGCCATATTTGGAAAGTAACGTGGAGAAAAAGAGTCCAAATTAGTTTCCGAAAAAAATCTGAAAATCTTTAATCAGTGGAAACATAAGACATCTGGAGGCCTTCATGACGTCCGAGATGGCAAATTCTTGTTCCTTAACCTCACTACTGGATATATTGGGCCTCTACTGTGAGCCCGATTATTTTTAAAGAGCATCTACCTTTTGAATTCCCAATATTTGATAGTCATGTGTCTCTACACAAAAGAGTTGTTATGGACAAATCATTGTTAATTTTGAACATCTAAACATTCCACTTAAAATGAAACAAAATTCACCCTTAAAGCTTTACACAAACGCTAACCATTAACACCTTTACCCTTCGTTAGACTTAATTTCCTAACCTGACTGAAATTTTAGCTGATTTTGCTGTAATGTGAACTATTTTAGGCCTTACGTGTTGCAGAGGCTTCGTCTCTAAGAATGGTATGAGTCGAAGGAAAACACATTGATTGTTTATATAAGAAAAAAGGCAGTGCTGGCATTTGCAAAGCAATGTTGACGTAGACAGTGACACATCAGGCAGCAACACTCACCGAATTCAGCGGTCGCATTTAAGCAAATAGCTGATGCATCTTCATAATGCTTGCAATCATGATTGTTCCATCCATCATGTGGGCAATCCTCAAGAGAGCTTTCATTTCCAATGCAGTTAACTTCATCCAACCATATATGACCATTTCCTTCGCCAAAGAAGCTGCTACGGGCGGCAAGATGAGCCTTTAAATATCCAAGTTGACGGCAAACTACTTGCGCGTCATTAAGATTCCAGGAATAATCACAAACAGTTCCCCAGTGACCATCGTGGAATATTTCTACTCTTCCTTCACCGTCTCTATAGCCATCAACAAGTCGCACGGTTTGGCCTAAAGTAAAATTTTCGTAAAGCCCTTAAGATCGGAGTCCCTCCCAGGATATCGATGGGGGCGGGGAGGAAGGAAGGTTATTGTTTCCTTGTTATCGAAGTTACTTTCAAACTTTTTCCCAGCTTTTTGATCCCTAAAATTGTTTATGTTCCCTTGTCCCCTAAGATACATTCTCATTGTTCCCCTGTTCCCAAGTTCAAATTAGCCATGTTGCCGGGAGCCCATCTGGAGCGCGCAACGTCCATACAGCGCTTGTGAAACGGCGTTTTCACAAGTAGGTTTATTTTTAGACTAGCCCTTCTCGCGAATTAGGTCAAAAAACAAAGGCAGTTCCGGTTCGGTGACCCTATGAAGTCAGCTTAATTTCTTGTAATTGGTCATCGGGCTCCTGTGGGAGTCTCATTCGCGGGAAATTGAATCTAAAAATAAATCGGTCTGTGAAAGCGCCGTTACACGAACACAGTAGAGTTGTAGGCTCCGGGTCATAGGTTCGTGATGTTGCCTAGTTTCCCAAAACCACTGGGAGGGACTCAGATCTGTTATCACGGTGAAATTAAATGACACAAATAATCTACCTGGAGCGGGTATTGGTGTATATTTGCAGACTACACCGACGTCTTCGAAGTGACCACAGTTGTGACTTCCCCATCCGCCGTGACGGCAGTTGGCAATGCTCGGCTCATCCCCCACGCAATGAACATCATCCAGCCAAATTTGTGTTGGTGGTGGGGTCCCAGTGCTGTACCAGTTACAACAATGAGTGCTCCAGGCTCCTTCAGAATAACCCAGCATGCGACAAATGACGTTGGCTTCTTGTATTCCCCAGGAGTCATCACATATTGTCCCCCATGTTCCATTTAGGAACAATTCTACTCGCCCTTGATTCGATGTTGGGCCAGCACGCAAACGAACCGCTAGTTCTGGAATAAAGAGGCCAAAGGATGAAATATGTTAACTAACGCTTGTATTGCTTGTGATCCGTCATTAAATGCCAAAAAGCGCAGCTGTAAGAACAGAACATTCTCAAAACTCTACTGTTTTCGCATCTTTCATAGAAATCCCAGAGTGCCCTTGGCCCTTCCAAGCATTCCATTAAGATCCTACATTCAAGGATGTCGAAAGGCTGGATAGTAATCCTGTTCAGTCAAGTTTTTAATTGAAAGAGTAATGACTGCTTCCAATGACGTATGCAAAAGGTAACATTTGGTAAAATTTGTCGATTGACTTGCTGATGTAAGATTACGGACACAGTTATAAATGAGCTTTCATCACTGACAGTAAAAGACTAACCGGGCCTTTTTTGAAATTGGACACTTATCGTCGGGGGCTCTAGACCTTGTCCTCCCATTTGGTCATTTTACGTCGTTGTCACTGAGAGCAAGAATGTTAGAATAAATGTACGAAAATGAGAATAGCAGCTGCAGGACTTGCAAAACCATTGTTTTAGTTCATTAAACCTAATTATTAAGTCACGACGACGTAGAAGAAAAAACATAAAAAAAAAACGCTACAAAACAATGGCCTTGCACCTCTCTCGCAAACGTTTTACATTTTGATCCATTGCTCTGCCATCATCTTCAAACAAAGACGTGAAGTGGTTAGATGGGAGTTTAAGCGGAAGACGTGAGCACAAACAGGGTGATATTTTATATCTGTTCGCTTAATTACTCTCAAAGCCGTTTATGCCCATTTAATTCATGATAGCTGGTAAACGTTTTACATGCAAAGGGAGGCACAATAATGGGAACTTTATCCCAATCAAGAGCAATCATATTTTCCGGTGGTGCTCTCGTTCTTAAGCCGTTAATAACAAAGATCCCTGTTAAGAAAGAAAATTCGCGTTCAGTAAAACAGACTCACCTGGATGAGGTCCTGGTGCCAGAGTTGGGCCTTTAGGAGGAGACAAAGCAAATCATTATCTGGTAACAGAATCTATCAGGCGAATAACTCTTAGCATGGGGGCTACGTCAAGTTCACAACTTGAACCAACTCTTGCTGGATTTTCTTCCGCGTAGAAGGGATTTTAGTTAAGGTACAAAATGAGGTATACCTATGAGGTATAATTTGCATAATATGCCTCAGCTGGGGTATCCGGTGAATCCGTTTGAGTGTCAGCCCAAGTATGGAGATAGGCCCAAACAAGGTTTTTAAAAAAAATGACTGGGCTTGGAGTCGAGGCTACGACTTTGAATTAAATCCAATGGGGCAGTTAGAGTGGTTTTCAAATGAGTGTCGTAAAACCAAAACCAAAGTAATTACTTTGGCCAATCAAAAAGGACGGAGACAATCCAGTAAACCAATCAAAACTCCAAGTAATTACATGTAGCCGGCAGAAAGCGCGGGAAAATGTGCACGCACGAGCTACGATTGGTTTGGTTTCACTTCTGATTGGTTGAAAAAGTGGTGCGAGAACTTTGAACCAATCGCTGAGGGAAGTAATGCAAAAACCAAAGTAATTCTCTAATTACTTTCGACACTCAATTGAAAACCGCTCTATGGCCTGAAATGCTCGTAATTAGATACACGTCCATTTTTGATGAGCGTCACGAAGTGCCCTGTAAAGTCAAAGCATTTGACGATACCTGATTTACTCTTCAGTAACGGTGTATGTGAAACAACGAGTTCATTTATCCATAGTGTTTCCTTTTATCCCAGGCCTTACCTTCTGTCGTTGGAACAGAGCCGTTGTCGCAAATAACTCCTGCATCCTCGTAATGAAAGCAATTGTGGATATTCCATCCCCGATGTCGACAGGCAGAGATGGTCTGTTCGTCACCACGGCACTTGACGTTATCCAACCAAATATTTGACGAACTATTACCTTCGCCAAAATAGGCCCCTCTAACAGCATATCGCGCTCCGGTAAAATTTAGCATTCTGCAGACAACAGTTGCTTCCCTAAACCCCCAATGATCGTCACAAATGGTGCCCCACTGCCCTTGATAATACAACTCAACGGTTCCTTCATGTGAGAAGTTGGACCCAATCAGACGTATCATAAGATCTACAATGAAAAGTAAAATTCTTTTTACAGAAAACAAACGACCAAACCCTTTCGAAATGACGAAATTTCAGCTAAACTAAATAATGGGCACATAAACCATTTGTACAATCGCATTCCAGAAAGCAATGCACAAACCAAAAGTCTTTCTCGCTTCAAGAGGAATGTTATGTAAAAGGGCGATCAATTTCGATTTTCGTCCTTAAGATGCACAGATATAATAGGTGAGGTTACACACACGATAGTAAATGCCATTCCTCATGGTAAATTATCCCGCTGTGCCTCACACCTGGGTTTTAGTACACTGTGTTCACCAGCAGTTACACGTTACGAAGATTACCGAGGTAAAAAGAAATCTCACGAAAATGAATGCTTCATTGGCGGAAAATTTAATCACAACATCATCAGTATCGTGACTGGCTCTTGTATCTCGGGCATCAAAACACCCTTACAACTCACCACGTTAGATGTCATGGGCGCTTCGTCTGATATTTTTGACGTACCCATGGAGACTTACCTTGGGAAATGTCGGTCACACGCACTAAATGCAGTTTCCCGTGGTAAAAGGGTCATTTACGGTGGTAAAATTGCCCCGTGTAACCGTAACTAATATTTTCTCGGTATTTCTTGATGTATTATGAAGTATGAATCTATAGCATTTTTGATTGTTTTCTCTTTCCGTGAAACGTTGTCGTCCAAATGTATTGACTTCGTTTGCACCAAAAAATGCAACGGAATTTACGAATCCATGTCCATCCAAGTTCACCTTCCTCAGCAAAGGCAGGCAACGAAACCCTAACTTTTCTCCAGTTAAATGACGTGCATTGATGACCAGAAACATTTTCAGACCTAACCTTTGTGCAGTTAGATATAGCTCTTTGGCATTACAAAGCGTTTGCTTTCATGTCCACATTGAGCACTCTACTAGGATGAGTCATTGCCACTAGCAATTGCGCATGCTCAATAGCTCGCTAGTTTGAGCACTCTGGCATGGCTTAGATGTACCACCTGTGTGGAACATTTGGGGTGGCTTTATAAGCTTAACCTCTATCCTAGACATCAGCATTGCACTGATGAGGCCCAGAAGGCCTAAACAGCACTGTCTGCAGTTAGATATTGCTTTTTGGCATTGCAAAGCTTTTGCTTTTATGTCCAAATTGAGCACTCTCTAGGATGAGTCGTTGCCGCTAGCAATTGCGCATGCTCACTAGCTCGCTAGTTTGAGCACTCTGGCATAGCTTAGATGTACCACAAGTGTGGGACATTTGGGGTGGCTTTATAAGCTTAACCTCCATCCTAGACATCAGCACCACTGTCTGCAGTTATACAGTTATATATATACATACACGTATATTTTAAAAAGGGCGTGGGAGGGGTGGTGTAACAGGATGGAGTGACCAGTGTCATCATAAAATTAATTATGCAGATTAGCTATAAAAAAAACCTTCCTTACCTGGTACAGGCGGTGGAGGTGTGCTTGTGGGACTAACTGCAGATTAAGAAAAGAATACGAGACACATAAATGAGTTTCACCAATGCCAACTCTTTAGGTCGATGTTTATTTTTTTGCATCGACCAAGCTGACAAAGCACTTATCCTTTATTAAAATAACAAACTCAGTAAAACTTTGCTTTTGGCATCTTTTTTCGAATATCTCTAGTTCGATTCAAACGCCTTGATAGCTGGACTTGATTACTCATTTGAACAAATAAATCACTGGCTTGAGCGATTCACTTGGGCAACGCATGAAGCATTAGAAGACGTAAAAAGTTGTGTGCTTAATTAAAGTCTTTAAAAGTCGTCAAGCGAGGGCGTTCTTAGCAGCGAAGGAGGGCGCAGGCTATAGAAATTTTCTTGTGTTACGTCCTTACATATGCACATTTAGAACTTGTAGTCGGCTTTTGACTTCTAAAGACGTTTTATGTTCCCTTACGGCTCAGGCTATTTTATCCCGAGTTCTTCTCCTGATTTGTTTTGGCCGCGTTCTCTTACTCTTGGGCTCTTTTTTCATTACCTTCTGTGCACGTTCTGTTATCATCTGTTAAGGATGCTCCGTTTGGACATGCGCACTTGTACCCTCCACCAGGAGCCAGAAGGCAAAGATGACTGCAACCACCGTTCATTATACTACATGTCCTGACCATTGAACCTTGAAAACAAATTTTGTGTTTAAATGCATAGGAATTTACCTGTTTCGTACTAACGGTTCAGACTAAAAAGGAATAAATCTGATAATCTGTACATGTGTTCTAACAGGAGCAGTCAAGCATAGTATGCTAAGAATTCCTTTTGAATACAAGCAACCTTAGTTTACTGGCGTAGTGCCGTAGAAAGGAAACTGCTATTTATCAAAGACTTAAGATACTGGTATGGTTATGAATATCCTAAGGAGTTGCACCCGACATCAAAAGATAGAGTTTTTGGGAGGAGCAAGCAAACTGACCATGTTCTTTCGTCGAAGTAAAGCTATGGGCGTCCCTATGAATTCGCTGATTTCGGTAGAAACACAAAGCCTATAGAGAGCATATGCGACGTTCACAAGAAAGGCCATACAAACTATTCATATGCAAAGTTTAAAGACGAAGATATGCAAATATTCATGGATAAACATTACAACTGTACGCAAATAACCATAAATTGTAGTTTATTGATAATATATAATTACCAATTGGTTGTCTTGACTCGTGAGCGACCACTGCCCCCGTCAAAAAGCCATCAGTGAGATGGCCAAAATTAAACATTAGCAAACGCTGTGTTGTGTTAAACCACTGAATACTTTGGCTGTTCCAGTCCGCCCAATAAAGATTGTCACCATATAAGGCAAGATCGGCAGGAAAGATGTTCTCGCCGATGAATTGGATAGTGTCAACTCTAGTTCCATTTAAGTCTGTGGTATCGATGAAGTTATCATATGCATCCATCCAATAAACGCGCTCAGTTTCATAGTCAATGACCACACTCATGGGAAAATAGGCATGATACCAATAAGCACCAAGATTATGTAAAACTCTTCGATTCTCCCCAGTTAGATCAGCTCGCTCTAGTTTGGGGTCAATATAGCCCCAGTCTGTCCAGAACATGTATCTTGAAAAAGCAATAACAATAATAATTTCAAAAAAGGCAACAACAACAACAAGGCTCAGTGTCAAAAGCTCACAATAAGATGATAAAAAAATCGATAAATGCATGTTCTGAATAAAGGAATGAATGAATGGATAAGTGTTTTAATAAATGTATTCTTAGTTTTCACATAACGTCACGGCCACTATGTTGGTGTTCCCAAACAAAGAAACGGCGGCACGTTGGTGTCCCGACCCAATTCTCGGGGAAATGCACTCTATTATTATGAAAACGTTTTCTTTTATTTTCGTTGAAAAACATGGCTGTTGATCATTGAGTGAAACCCAAGAATATAGCGATAGTTTTGAACCTTGGCACTTAACTAAAACCCGTTTGTAGTGCTAAAATAAGTGTTACTTTCACAACCTACAAAAGAACACAAAGTAGAAATTCAAAAGAAGCTTACCCTGACGTTGGGTCCACGGCGATCCCACGAGGGTTGTACACTTCATTGGTAAATAGTGTCTTCCTATAGCTTCCGTCCATGTTCGCTACTTCAATTCTCTCAAAGATGTAATCACTCCAGTATATCTTTCTGGTTTTCCATTCCACTGCCAATCCGTCTACTTGACCCAGATAGTCTCTTATAATAACCTATGATTGAAGGGAAGATGTTAGAGCGAGTTTCAATTAAGTGTCGTAAAACCAAAGTTATTACTGTGGCCAAAAAGGACGGAGACAATCCAGTAAACAAATCAAAACTCGAAGTAATTATACGTAGCCGACACAAAGCGCGGGAAAATGTGCACGTGCGAGCCACAACTGGTTTTGGTTTCACTTCTGATCGGTTGAAAACGTGGTGCCAGAACTTTGAATCAACCACTGAGTGAGGTAATGCAGAACCAAAGCAATTCCCTAATTACTTTCGACACTCAATTGTTAACCGCTCTAAACTAAATTAATCACGATGGTGATAGACAATGGTGACGATGAAGTTTATGATGATGATAATGATGATGGTGATGATGATAAGCTACATTCATTGTAGATAAACAAATATAATTTTGTCGAGGACTCTTGTTTACTTTACCTCTGTATGGCCAGTAACAAGACTCATTCTACTTATAGTCCATTCTTCGTGATCACTCCAGAATATCATTTGCTCCTCGTAATGAATGTCAATTGCCCCAGCATCGCTAAGTCCCGTTTTCACCGTGTTAACATTGATGTAGGTGTGATTGTAGGTCTGCATGTTGACGCATTTGATGCTATGCTGATCAGAGAAGTACATACTTGGTTTGTCCATGCACCCAATAGTGTCTAAGCCAAAGTAACACTAGCGTCAGTATGATGTTTGACAACCAGGCCCGGCTTGCGCGAAGCATGGTTAGCGCTAACCAGCATTAAATACCATGGAAACCTATGGGTTTTTTTGCCTGTCAACAAGCTTTTTAATTTTCTTTTATCAGTTTTATTACACCTTAATACAAATTTGAAAAAACGCACAGAAAAAAAGTAATAATAACAATAAACACTTAGACACTAAAATTCCTACACAATGTAATGGAAACATTAAACAAAAGCAAAAACCTAGACTAAAACAGTACCTTTAGTACGGGACCAACGAATAGCGCTAACCAGGCTTCGATCAACCGGCCCCAAAAACCAAAATTGGAATTTACATATTTATGATAACGTGATTTTGACTATTTGCAGGTACTGAGATTCGTTAGTCACTCTCCTCCCTTTAGTTATTGTCGTCCATATTACAGATACTTAACAATGTTCCCGGTACTCAAGGGATAGTTTCTTTGCGGTCTCTTACACAAGTAATACGTCAAAATAAAGACAAATATAAAAGTAAGCATGTAAAAAAAAAAATAAAAAAAAAAACAAGCAGAGAGAAAATAATAATACTTACTTGAAACGTGGGTACTTTCCTGACAGATTTGACTGGGATCGTCGGGGCATGCGCACCTATAGCCTCCTGGTTTTAATAAACAAAGATGACTGCAAGCGTCCAAACAAGGATGTGGCACTGCAAATGCAAAATAAGGTATAAGTGGCACGTTAGTGTCCATGATGACTTCTTCTACTTACGATTAGAAAAACGAAAGCGAAGCTGTTCTAATACTGATGAATTCTCGTTTTTCTTTTCTTAATAACTCACTTCACCCTGTTAAAAGTTCAGTTATGTACAGAAATGTTGTGTGTATTTCTGGAGATATCTCTAAAAGTTGATGGTGGTCACGAGTAGAGAAAGACCAAAAGGAAAACAACACAATGAAAAAAATAACCCGCCAATCAGCAAGCTACTCACTTTACGTAAGAATGAATTTTCGACAGGAGAATCGTTTCATTTTGCAATTGCAATTTATGACTTTCAAATATTCTGTCCAGATAAATAGATATAAGAAGCGATTTAGAGTACAATTTGATGCTTAGACTTAACTCCAAAAAGTTCTTAACACCCATAAGAAACTAGAAAACTACTAAAAAACGACGACGTTTCAAGGTTGCATATTAACGTCATTATAAAGTCAAGAGTCTAATAAGAGAGTTTAAATACTTAGATTCTATGAATGTGTTAACAGTTCTATCGCACTCGTGAACGTAAGCCCTGGGAAAAAAGTTGCCGTGCAAGGCGGTGAAACCAGCCATTGTGAATAACCAACGCGTTGTTTTATCATTTTCCAATGTGGTTTGTGCGACTGGTAGAATCTTTTCGCAACCTCCACTTATTTCATTCAAACGCGACAAAAACGTAGGCAACTTTTTACTTAGAAGCGCGCTCAAAACTAACGAGCAACCCGGCACTTTCAAATGCGCGCGCTCACGATGCAAAACTTTTCTTTTCATTGTTAACACTAGCAAGATATCGGGACCTAAGCGATCTGTAAAGATCACCGATCGTTTCACATGTACCTCCGCAAATGTCATTTATTGCATAACCTGCACGTTATGCAATAAATTATACATTGGTGAGACAGGTAGACGACTAGGTGACCGATTCCGCGAACACCTTCGCAATGTTGAGAAGAATGACAAGGATGCATCCAAGCCAGTCGCTCGCCATTTTAATCTGCCTAACCACTCCAAAAAACACATGGCTATCTGCGGCCTTTCCCTACATCGAGGTACGACGGAAAGCCGCAAGAATCTGGAACAAAAATTCATCTTTCAAATCGGCACCCTTAATCCTCACGGTATTAAGGAACGCTTTTCATTTAACTAATATATTCCTATTTTTCACGTTGCCATGTTACCACCAATAGCGTAGCTCCTACTCTACTATAAAAACTACACGTAACCCATAATCCCTCGATTCGCTCTGACGAAGGGCTAACGCTCGAAACGTCAGCTTTTAGAATCTCTCTACGGTGGCCAATTTACATTATCAACTCCGTTGATAAAACCAAATGAAATTGTAAGTCTACCTTGAACACACAGTCGGACTCAATCAGCAAGCAACTCGTTTCATGTTGCAGGTGCAATTTATGATTTTCAAATATTCTGTCCAGATAAATAGATATAAGAAGCGATTTAGAGTACAATTTGATGCTTAGACTTAACTCCAAAAAGTTCTTAACATCCATAAGAAACTAGAAAACTACTAAAAAACGACGACGTTTCAAGGTTGCATATTAACGTCATTATAAAGTCAAGAGTCTAATAAGAGAGTTTAAATACTTAGATTCTATGAATGTGTTAACAGTTCTATCGCACTTGTGAACGTAAGCCCTGGGAAAAAAAGTTGCCGTGCAAGTCGGTGAAACCAGCCATTGTGAATAACCAACGCGTTGTTTTATCATTTTCCAATGTGGTTTGTGCGAAGCAAACGAGGCTGGGTTTACTGCTCGTCGGTTCGTCATCAACGTGCCCTGAAAATGGTTTTGACAAAAGCACCCCCATTGACGACCTCTTCAAAGTACTAAAGAAATACGCAACTAAGCGTGATTGTCTGGTCTATGAAATGCTGTTCATCAATGAAATTATAAGTCTACCTTGAACACACAGTCGGACTCATGCATGATCAAATACGTGCCTGGCTGTTTGAGCGCATGACTTTTTCCCCAGAGCTTACGTTCTCGCTTGCCTTAGAACTGTTAACATACCGGTATTCGTAGAATCTTAGTATTCAAACTCTCTTATTCGTTTTATTTTTTCACTTGATAATGACGTTATACAACCTCGAAACGTCCTCGTATATTAGTGGTCGTTAAGATCATTTTAGCGTTAAATTAGCATCAAATTGAACTAAATGGTTAAATAAACCAACTAGATAAGAAAAAATTAAATGGCTTGCCGTTCACTACATAATTTCTAAAACTCGAAGATTTAAAGAATTTTGATAAATACACAATGTTCACAAGTGCACGCAATATTCCGTATCTAAGATATGTCTGTCAGAATCTACCAATCAAAATTAGAAAAGTGGGACTCAAGGCACCATCATAATAGTGTTCTCTAGAGGGAAACAGAAGTGGCTGCCTAACACCAGTTAAAAGTTTGGAATTAACTTTGGTTAATCACGTTTCATGGATACCTTGCCAACTTTAGTATTGACCTCAAAATTCGATGTTTCATACACGTGACATCTTTCGCAGCGCTGATGATTTTTGAAACATGTATACAAATATGCATGCGTTTCATTTTAAATGGCTCCTAACCCAATAAAGATAGACATAAGAAAGGTTGTTTCGCTCTTTAGAACTTGTTTCATACACGTGACATCTTTCGCAGCACTGATGATCTTTGCATTGCTTTCAAAAAGCACGATCATGGCTTGAAACATGTATACAAATATGCATGCGTTTCATTTTAAATGGCTCCCAACCCAATAAAGATAGACATGAGAAAGGTTGTTTCGCTCTTTAGAACTTGGCCTGAAAGCAACCCGGCCAGTTCCCTACAAAACAGGCAAAAGAGTGTTGCGGAGAATAGTAATACTTACAGCGTGGCTTAGGATTGCCTTTTTTGATTACCATTCCTCGGGGGCTGTACATTCCATTAGCTATGATTTCCAAATTGCCATCAAACTCCGTCTTATTGATCCGATACACATTTTCAAATATGTATTCATTCCAATAAACAAATTGATCGTCAACCTCAACATCACGAGGAAACAAGAAGAGGTAAAAATCAGTAAGCAAAGTTTGAGGAATACCAAGTCCAGGTGAATTGACGTCAACATACATCAAACGATATAACCAGAAAGTGACAAAATATATGCGATTTGTTTCAGTGTCTACAGCCAGACCCTGAGCATCGTACTCATATCCCGATTCCGTTCTTAGGTAAACAACCTTCCTTCTAAATTCTCCGTCCATGTGGGTGCTTTCAATAAATCCATGATCCGACCAGTATAGCAACCTGAAACCAAAGGATACAACTTTGAAACAACACGGCGAAGAAAGAAGAAAATCAACTCCTGATGATTTTACCACTGCCAAAGCCGTTTTAGACCAGAATTGACCCGACGGAGAAATGAATTCTTTAGTGGAAGAGTTGTTGATCCCGGAGTTTTTTAATAAAACGATTATTCTACTCAGGCTTGATGGATATTAAATGATTATAACCAACTCGGCGCAACGTGCCACGTTGGTTACCTATCAATTCATATCCAGCGCGCCCTCGTGGAAAAATAATGGTTTTTTGAGGACAGGGGGAACTCAGAGTACCCAGAGAAAAACCTGTCGAAGCAGAGCAGAAAACCAAAAAATTCAACCCACACCCGGGGATCATTGCCGGAAGGGGAGTGTGGTCTCACTACAGCGTCAACGTGCCCTGCTCCCCAATGTGTATAGGGGGTTTGATTATCCGACTCAGTAATACATGTGAGCTCAGTTTTTTTGGTTCTCTACTGTGTCGGTTTTTTCTTCTTCTCCATAATATACCAACTCATTTGCTGCACTTAATTTGTTCTAATTTGATTTCCTTGTTACTGTGTATACAATATGTAAAACGCGTGTTATAAATGGCGTGAGAGCTTACTAAAGTGATTATTCTTAAATCATCAGGGGAAAAATTCATTGTCTGTTTTCTTACCCTCGTTTTGTATCCAAGGCGATGTCGGAAGAATATTGGCCCAAGTTTTGAACCAACACCTTTGAATATTTTCCATTAAGGTTCGAAACTTCGATTGTCAGAGTGCCTGCATTTATCCAATACACATTTCCCGCCACGACATCTAGGGCCAGGCCAGAAGGTGAAGAAAGCCCAGAACGAATGACTGTTTGGTTAACTTCATAAACAGAACTACGCTGAACTTCACCGCGAGCACTATCTGTCCAGTATATGTATTGACTGTACGGATCAAAGTCTATTCCGTTTGGATATGTTAAGTTCTCTAACAGCAAGTCTTTGATCAAGATGTCTTTGGCGGTTAACGGAGAATAGCTGATTTGCTGGTAATAAGAGTCGGCAACGAATACGACATCATCAAAAATACCTAGAAGAAAAATGATTAATGATATGAAGGCTTTTGTGGGCAAATCTACCCATATATTGATCTCATTTTCAGGAATGTGAGAGGAAAGATGTCATTGGGAGTAATAACGCAACAAGAGCAAAGGGTCAAATCGTTCTTCTGACAAGCATCGTACTGACAACGCGTTCAAAGTGGCTTCGAAGATTAAATTAGGTACGCAAAAAACCTACACGTTGTTCCATCTGGTCCCATCTTCATTCCGATTCGGCATATGCAGCTTCTGCCATTTGGCTTCAAGACACATATTTGAAAGCTCAAACATCCTCCATTGTTGTAACATGCCGATTGTTCTGCAAAACAAATGATTAACAAAGGAGTAAATACGTCAAGATGATTCCTAAACTAATAAATTCCCAGTTAAAGAAAACTTCTATAGAATAAAAATGTGTATTTCTGCTGAAAACGTCATATGTTTGCTGCCTTTTACGTATGCAGAGCCACTTCCATGTTACATGACATGTAAAGGAAAAGGCAGAGTCGCTTTCGTCTTTCTTGGGTATCAATAGTAACTCCAGTCAAAGGGAATTTGTTTGCAGGATACGAACAATTTTAATACTTGGTGCGGTCGACTCCGGATATATTGGTCCGGGTTCGGGTCCTGGCCGGGGACATTGTGTTGTGTTCTGGGGCAAGACACTTTACTCTCACGGTGCCTCTCTCCACCCAGGTGTATAAATGGCTACCGGCGGATCTAATGCTGAGGGTAACCTTGCAATGGACTGGCATCCCATCCAGGGGGGAGTAGAAATACTCCTAGTCACTTCGTATAACAGAAACCGGCGATAAACGCCGGCTTGATTGGCCTTTTGGGCTCGTAGCATACTTTACCTTACTTCTTTTAATTTAGGGCCAGCCACGGAAATGCTTTGCGATCGCAAAAGTGAATGAATCAACATTTTTTTGTCATTTCGTGCCTTTCTAACCAAGAGCTGATTTAGTAAGGACATCAACAGTATTTCCAATAAAACAAATTAAACGATTCGACAAAATTAGAGAAGTTTAATTGAGTGGAAGTCGACTGAAAGCGTGCAAAGAGTTACCTGATGGTGCTTCAGACGCACTGGAGTTAAACGCGTATATACCAGATGGATTCCAAAACCCATCAACCATCATTTCCGGCATACTCCCACCAGTCGCCTTGGCCATAAATATAGTTCCTGAGAACTGCCCGTCTCCATCAGCGGTCCAGAAAAGAGTGTGGTTGTACACTGTTAGGAATCTAGGATGATGAGTACCAGAGAAGAATGTGTGAACCTGGAGAGTATCCAGTTCAATGTACCTTATCAGATTATTGTACTGATCACTAAAGAACAGTCGCCTCCCAGGCTTATATAAAGCCACGTCAACCAAAGTAGGTGCAGTTTTTGGGAAATTCGCGAGAACCGTTTGGTTTTTACCATCCATATCTGCTTTATATATTTTCACATCGACACCAACCGATGAAAAGTACATGACCCTGCAAAGATCAAAAATAAATACATGAATACTCATAGATATTAAGCAAGTATATTTTAAACCACAAAGCCCGTTTTTGCAAAATTCATAGACCGGTATCTGCTGCATTTACTCCAACCATAAAATGAATTGGAAAAAACAAGGGGCCTCCGTCGTGTAATTTCTCAGGTTAGTTAGGTATTTATTTCATATCAAGATAACTGAGTAAAACAACCAAACAACTGAACCGTGTTTAATTTAAGTAACGTTGTAGAATACGGCCCCCGATCAAAATTGCAGAACAATGGCCAACCTCCTATCGGAGAGATATGATAATGATGTTTATTCTAACCGGACAAGTACGCACGCATTTCAAACAAGTCTTAAATAATATCGCGCATTGAAAGCAGGTTAATGTCTCAATTTATTTTGTTCGCTTTCAAAGTTCACAAAATTAATGCTCTATGGAATTGATCAAGTAAAAATTTAAAAAGGAAAACTCAGTTTTGAAATACAGGGGATGATTCTAGATTTACTTGTTGAGAGATCCCACGACGCTAAAAGCTTACCCTGACAAGCTATCCAAAGCAATTCCTTGCGGAGAATCGACGTTGATTAAGTCTGCTAGATCAGAACCTTTAATGGCAATAACTCGAATTTTGTTTCCGCCTTCTTCAGCAACGTAGATGTTTCGTGCAACGATGTCAATATCAAGACCCATCGGCTGTCTCATCGGCCTTGGTAGCACATATTGAGAAAGGCTATCGTTTAGGTGGGACTTTCGAATGTTTCCATTTGTATCGGTCCAGTACATTAGTTTTTCAAATGGATCATACGATACCCCGACTGGAGAATAAAATAACTCAAGTGGTAGCATCGGTGGAGTTGCATGCTGCTGCAAAGGCAATGACATCACGTAGCACACACTGCGACCATCCTCACAAGTAAGCAAGAAATCGATGGAAATGGCTGCAAGAGATCATTCTCATTAGTAAGTGGAGTTGATATGATGATAAATGTGGGCTAGGTCACCATATATTAGAATAAAGTTAAAAATCATAATTTCAAAGAGGTTTAAACTTACAGAGATTTTCAGCAGTCATATTTGAGCAAATGACAGATGCATCTTCATGGTGGATACAGTTGTGGTCATTCCATCCATTATGAGGACAATTTACAATGGAGCTTTCATTGCCAACACAATGCACGTTATCCAGCCATATATGTCCATTTCCAACGCCAAACAAGCTGAACATCGGAGCACGATGAGCTCTTCCCTGACCAAGTTGACGACAAACGACCTGTGCGTCATTAAGATCCCAGTAATCATCGCAGACAGTTCCCCAGTATCCATCGTGAAATATCTCTAGTCTTCCCTCTCCGGGTCTATAGCCATCAGCTAGCCTCACAATTTGATCTAAAACAGAATTTAAGATGCAAGTATACTGTTTTGCGTCATCGTGGTTTCACGCAAAGAGGAAGAAAGAAAAATGACCGTAAATCGTCGGAGTATTCTAGTCCTGAAGCAGGCCGAATACCTTCATGCACAACAGGCACCTATTGTATCTTCCATTAGAAATTTCTATTGCTAAGATTCGCGAGTATTTGATGGTTGATAAGACAAAGATCCTTGTTCACGCGTTTGTGATCTGTCGGTTGGACAATTGTAATTCGCTACTCGTAGGCTCCCCGAAGTACTACTTATTTCAAAAATTGCAACGCATTCAGAATTGTGCTGCGCGCCTTGTAGCTCAATTACCTAACGTTCCGCGTACCAGTCCTATTCTCCAGAAATTACATTGGTTGCCTGTCGAGCAGAGGGTTATATTTAAGGTTTTGCTACTCACTTATAAAGCATTAAATAATTTAGCCCCTGTGTATATCAGTAACTTACTTGTGCAGTATGAACCATCAAGGAATCTAAGGTCAACCGACAAATATCTTCTACGAATACCTCAGACTCATCTGAAAACTTATGGAGACAGGGCCTTTTCGGTTGCGGCTCCTAGGCTATGGAATGCCTTACCCATGGACATTAAGCTTAGTCCGTCGGTTTCTGCATTTAA
>NC_090870.1:39379777-39387277 GCF_036669935.1 Montipora foliosa | reverse complement strand
TGGAATAATTGTTAACTATTCGCGCCCGCAAATTTTGTAATCTTTGCAGGAACAAATGAGTTAAAATCATATGTTTGTGCTATATTATCTCCCTGTTTTAGTACATATTAAAACAACTATTCACTCCAGTGTCGGTGGCTGGCATTGGCTATTTACCTCGCGGCTCGGTAAATATCCACTTCTAGCCACCGACACTGAGGTGAATAGTTGCCAATTACTCGTTGCATAGGTTTTTGTCACTATCTCAGTAGTTTTTTCTATGAAATATGAACATGTTGAAACCACTGAAACACATCTAAACTGGCGAGAAAGCTCCATGGCTAGGTCTTTGTATCAATCGACTTGTTTTCTTTATATTTCTCTCAAACAGTCTCATTCCAAGAAACAACGTTGTCCGTTATTGAGATGATTTCTGCTGTTTTGTCGACCCAAATGTTGACTGGGCGATATTGGTTAGTAACATGATCGGTGAATATGTTACAGGTCCCCCAAACGTTTGCAGTAACTATTCTCGTACTCGTTTTGGTGCTGCCATTGGTACTTAGACCTTTGCACAGAGCACCCAAAGGATCTGGCGCGTAACTGGATTGTGGCTCTCTAAGTAATCACTGTAGGCCGAGAAATCACAGCCACAGTCTCATTACCAACTCATCGTCTTTTCTTTGGTCCCACATTGCCTGCATTTAGGAGAATCACAAGTGTGTGATGGACTTTAGCTTTAATCTTTCATGTGCACAGTGTTTGATCTTGCATGGAGGGTTATTATTATTATCTTTATTATTATTATTATTATTATTATTATTATTATTATTATTATTATTATTATTATTATTATTATTATTATTATTATAAGGGAACGGGGGTTTGAACTTGCCTGGATGAGGTCCTGGGGCTAATGTTGGACCTATAAACAAAAAACCAAGATAGATCAGGATTTAGAAGAATTGTTTTCTGTTTTGTTTATTCAGCGCTCGTCCTTAGTTTAGTTTATGTAATTTGGGGTGGTCTTAGAGACAGTCAGTGATTTTCAAATTGGTATGGCTTGTTTTAGCTTGTTTGATTGAATCATCATGAGAACACTGATCATCCTTTTCTACGAATCTAGACTCTACTAAAGTTAACTATAACATATCATGCGCATATCATGTTTGAAGAGGATACCCTCATATCGTTTTTTCCTGTCTGCTTTTTGAGTGGAGTTTTGTTTTCTGTCCATGGTACGACTAATTTATCTAAATAAATAAAAACCAAATAAAAAAACCAAATAAAAACGAAATAAAAACGGAGAGGATAAAGGAAATGGGACTACATATACATCCAGGGATAATATTAAGATTATTTCGTTATTTCGTTGATGCTGCCTATCATCACAATTTTACCCTAAGAAAAACACATGCGATTGTAGTGGAGATCAACTTGCTGTTACACTGATTATGACCAACGCTTTACCTTCCGTGGGTGGTATCGAACCGTTGTAGCAAATAACTCCAGCGTCCTCATAATGACTGCAATCATGCATATCCCACCCACGGTATCTGCAAGCCGCAATGCTTTCTTCATCACCACGACACTTAACATTGTCCAGCCAAATTGGGTACGAAGCATTTCCTTTTCCAAAATATGCTAGTCTGACAGCGTATTGCGCTCCGGTGAAATTCAGCATCCTGCATACAACTGTAGCTTCCCTGAATCCCCAGTGATCGTCACAGACCGTTCCCCACTGCCCTTGGTGATATATTTCAACGCGGCCTTCATTAGACGAGTTGGAACCTCTAAGACGCACCATGATATCTGGAAGAAGGGAATTTTTAATTATGCATTACCTCAATACCGTTAAGTCACGCATAAGTATTCTGGGTTTTCCGAGTTTCATTTACATGACCTCATCATTCCCTGTAACCTTTATACAAATCTGAGGAGATTCTTATACACCTCTGACTGTCTTTTAATAAAATTTTCCCAGAAAAAAAAATTGTTACTGACAACATTGATAAGCTCTTTTAATTAGATCTTAATCTCTTTCATACGTTTCATACATCTAATATGAGATGGCGGATCACTGCAGTGAAATGAGTCACATAATTCATATGCGAATTGACTCTGCAAATCTACTACTGCTTCACAATGTTATTCTTCAATTTATGACCGGCTCACCTGGTACTGGAGGAGGCGGAGTCGGTTGGGTCACTGCAGATAAAAATAACACAGAGGAAAGAAAACTGAAATAAAGCAGTGGCAACAGGATGACTCAGAGCAACCAAAAAAAGATGATCATTCAATCATACTACAATAGCTTTCTAAGACAACAAGTACACACTTTAATTCAGTACATTTGAGCCCTAATAAATAAGACCCCTAATAACAAATGCAGCCCTCATATCAAATAGTCTCGGCCGCGGAGAAAACGCGTCCCCTTTTACGAGCCAATTTGACGGTTATAACGGCGAGCAACACAACATATATAGAAAATGATCACAAGTTGTAATCGTTGCACCCTCTTTGGCTCAATGGTGATGGATTTTCTGGTGATGTCAAATTGCCATTTGATTTGATAATTAATTCTTGCCGGGCAATACACCTACGTGACACAAATGCTGGAAGTGTATGCATACAATTTGCAATTAAAGACGTCTTCCCATAGAGACTAGGAAAACGCATGTAAGCTTCCCTTAGAGACTGGCTGAAAAGTAATCTTTCATACATACATTTCAAGTATAAATTTATGTTTTACCAGCACTGCATGTCCTTTGATCATTCAGCAATAATGCACCATTGGGGCATGCGCACTTGAATTCGCCATTTGGAGCCAGAAGGCAAAGATGACTGCAGCCACCGTTGTTTATAAGACATGCGTGTACACTTCCGTATTCTAAAGCATGGAAAAAAGATTGATGCTTTACTTTTCCTGTTGTAAACATTACCAGCAACAGATGGTATGCTTCCAAGGTTTGAATTTCAGGTTTATTCTATTTTCAGAACAAATGCCCTGCAAGCAGAGTCTCTTTCGATCTTCCTACGTAAGTCGGGAAGAGGAAACAAAAGACTCAGCCGGCCGCTTCCACATTTCGTATTGAGCTGCGTTAAGAATTCAAATGTATTCGCTGTCAGTCACGCGTGACCACTAACGACAAAACCACAAAACAAAAACAAACAGTCGGGATATTATCGAACGACTCTGACAAACACACGACAACCAAGGAATCATTCAGTGGAAACTCTAGACAGTTCATACTTTTAATTAAATTGCCATTTCATTTTTCACTGAAAATTTTATAGGTTTCTGGCAGACTACAAAGGAAATACTCATGGAAATTTAGACACTGAAAAATTGCTGGTTTTCACTCACGTGATCAACAGCCATGTTTTTCAACGAAAACAAAAGGAAGCGTTTGCATAATAATAGAGTTAAATTCCCCGAGGATTTGGTCGGGGCACCAACATGGCCGCCTTTTCTTTGTTTTGGGCACCAACATGGCGGTCGTGACGTCATGTGAAAACCGAGAATTGCCACAAGGTTGTAAATTTCAAAATTGATGGTGCATGGCGAAACTGGACTGACTCATCCATTTCTTTGGATAAGCGGCAAATCAAAGAATGTGAAGGCGGCCGACAGAGTTTTCTTTCCTCTTCCCGACTTATATAGGAAGATCGAAAGAGACTCTGCTTGCAGCTTACAGAACATATGCTGGCCAGGGAAACTGGAAAGGTTAGTAGATATCAATATAAGTACATTTGGTGGACACAAAGATAAGAAAACAAAATGATGGTTTAAGGGTTTAAGCCGGCCTCACTTGTATGAATCGGTACTAGGCATCACTAAACAGAGAATGCAGTAATTGCATAGAAGCAGAATTTCAGTTTTTTCACTGTGCATGAAATGGTAACACAAGAGCATGCTTTAAATGGAACCTCCATTTCAAAAAAAGAATATCTTTCAATCACAGGAAATATCCGTCACAGTCAAGTCAGCCTAAAGTTAGTTTTCAAAGAAAGTGTTTGTATCCGAAATAAATGTTTTAGAATGGCTTATTTTTGTTTTCACATTTTGCGGACGCCGCCATCTTGCCGAATAATTGTGATGTGTTACGGTTTCCCTATTGTTATTAGACAAAAGCTCTTTGTTTCAGAACAATTGTACAACCGTAACACGTCACAGTTATCCAAGATGGCTGCGCCCGTGAAATTTGAAAGTGTAAAATGAGTGATTTTAAAATTCAATTTTTTGATATAAACACTGTTTTAAAAACTAGTTTCGAAGAAATTTGTTTGTAAACATAACTTCCTTCGGTTTAAACTTATTCTGTCGTAAGAGTTGATGTTCCCTTGAAAGAGTGAGGAAGAACTCATGAGATGTCTTGCATCCATGGGATCAACCCTTTGACGTAGGCTATTGATAAAAAAGAAAAAAAAAAAGGCCGGACGGTCGAAAAGAATAAACCTTAAAAAAGGCATGAAACACAGCTATTAGAAGATCACATTTTAGTACACAATGTTTCAATACGAAATCTTCCGTCACTAATATTATAAATTTACACTCAGTTTTCGCGATCTTTCATTGCGTATACTAAAATTACCAATTGGTTGTCTTGACTCGTGAGCAACTACTGCCCCCGTTAAAAAGCCATCAGTGAGATGGCCAAAATTGAACATCAACAGAGGCCGTGTTTTGTTGATCCACTGAATACTTTGGCTGTTCCAGTCAACCCAATAAAGATTGTCACCATATAAGGCAAGATCAGCAGGAAAGATGTTCTCGCCAATGAAGTGTATAGTGTCAACGTTAGTTCCATTTAAGTCTGCAGTATCGATGTAGTTATCATATGCATCCATCCAATATATGCGTTCGGCTTCATAGTCGATGACCACACTGATGGGGGTGAACACATAGTACCAACTATAGCCCAAGGGAAAGAAATTTTCTTCGCGATTTTCGCCAGTTAAATCGGCTCGCTCTATTTTTGGATCTATTAACCCCCAGTCAGTCCAGAACATGTACCTTGAAATAAGAAACAAAGGAGGTTGAAAACATTAGTAAAAAAATGTTTAACAAATCGGTAGCATAAATCTTCTTCCACATCTAGCCAAAGGAATGAGTAGGAAAAGGATTAATTGAAATTAATGAATAAGTGAGTGAGTGAGTGAGTGAGTGAGGGAATGAATGAACAAATGAATGAATTTAATGATAAATAATGATCAGATAAATTGTATAGGATAGTAGTTAGATGAATATCAGTAATTTAATTTACCTCCATTCTGGTTATGCGTGACCTACGTATGGGTTCTGTCATGAACACTTCTTCATTTGCCATCGTTTTTTTTTTGGAATATTAACTTGATGCAGGAAATAGTGGTATTAACGTTACAGACTTGGATTTCACATAGCGAATTTATCATTTACGTACTAGCCTTCTTATTCGCCCTTCGTATTGGTAGTAAAGGATGATAATCAACTTTAAATTAAGGTGGCTCAAACCAGTTTCAACACTTACAAGAGACCTTGTTATTATAAGGATTGGCCCTACAACACTTTAGCACGTAATTATTGCTGAAGAAGATGCAGGCATTTTTGTGACGTAACAAGTTACCATGGTGACAGGAAAGCCTTGCAAAAACACCCTATATTTTGGCTCTAGTTGCTCATATCTGAAAAACGAACCAGGTGATCCCCAATTTTTTATCGCAAAAGTGATCCACAGGCCAAGATGAAAGTCTCTGCAAAGTGTAAAAGAATTCTGTGGAGCGGATTCAGAGCAACCTTAAATTTTCCATTATTAAAGGTGGCTCTAAATCTTTTTCACATAATTTTCCTTAAAGTTTGCAGAAAGTTTCATTCTCGCATTCTGAGTACATTTCAGAAATACAAAGTGGGGGTCACAGAGTTCGTTTTTGAGATATGAGCAGCTAAAGCCAAAATATGGGGTGTTTTGCAGGGCGTTCCCGTTGCCTCGGTAACTTTTAAAATCACGAAAATGACAGAATCTTTTTCAGCAATAATTGGTGCTTTTTATGGTACCATAACATTGCTGTTAAGTGATAGTGTTGTAGTGCCAATCCTTCTAATAAGAACATTTCTTTCAAGTGCTGAAACTGGTTTGAGCCACCTTAATCTTTGGCTCCTGGTCACTTGTAAGAAATAAAAAATGGGGGTCACCGAGTTCGTTTTTGAGATATAAGCGCATAAACACAAAATATAGGCCGTTTTTTGATGCTTGTCTTGTTACAATGGTAATTTTTACGTCACATTAATATGTGCACCTTGTTAAGAAATTATTGGTGTTTAATATGGTACCATAACATTGCGGATAAAAGAAATAATGTTGTTGAGTTAATTCTTCCGAATAAGGCATTCCCTCCAAATTCGTGAAACCGGTTTGAGCCACCTTAAGTATCATCTGTAATTAGCGTTGATGCACTAATTGAGGACCCTGGTACAGGAATGAAATGAAGGCAAACAAATAATATCAAATCATCATTGCTTTTTCAGGAGAAGGGGGACACCCGGAGTACCAGGAGAAAAACCTCTCGAAGCAGCGTAGAGAACCAACAAACTCAACCCACATGTGATGCCAAGTCTGGCAATGGAACCCAGGCCACAATGGCCGCTACGCCATATCTGCTTCCCTTATGAGAGGGCAGTAAATTGGTAGATAATTGGTGATAAAAGATAATATAACTTACCCGGACTTTGGATCCACCGCAATTCCACGTGGGTTGTATATGTTTGTATAAAACAATGTCTTTCTGTAGCTTCCGTCAGCATTCGCCACTTCGAGTCTTTCATAAATGTAATCCGTGAAGTAGATCTTGCGAGTTACCCACTCGTAGGCCAATCCGTCCACTTGACCAAGGTCATCGACGATTACCTGTGGGAATGAGGATGATTGAGTAACTGACACCTTTCGTGCCTTTTTTTGTTTCTAAGAATACAAATGTTATAATTATCTGCATCTCAATAGATTAAAATTGAATCGGAGTCATCTTCATACATTAATTGGAATCGTAGTAACTGTCTTAATTTAGCAGAAAATCCATTGAATTACGAGCATGATTTGTTTTGTCCATAAAACACAATGCTTCCGGAAGGTATTACTAGTTCAAAAAGGAATACTGGAATAACGTTTGATGATCAAGTAGGAACACGACTATGAGAAGAGACAACACGTCAGTAACCTTGAAGCTATTTACTCTGATACCAAAGAAGGTCACTTGAAAGATGCTGATTGATTTTTGAGAGAAGGCAATTAGCTTATGCTTTGTGTTAGGTTTGAGTAAAAAGCTCCTGAATCAAGCGTGACGCATGAAGCAGCTAGAGCACTCTGATGGTCACCGTTGGCGGTTAGTCTCAAAGTTTGATGCACAAGGTGCATCTCTCTCCCTCGACTGTCTGATGCCGGCTCACCTTGGGTCGTCATCTGTGTTTCTACCTTTGAAGCCTTTCCCGAAACAAAGAAAACGCTTTGATTGTTTTTGCGAGTGTTTATATCAAAACACCCGGTTATA
>NC_090870.1:39357277-39377277 GCF_036669935.1 Montipora foliosa | reverse complement strand
GGGAAGCCACAAAGGTTGCTAGTGAAACTGCTGCTATTACTATTAAATAACAAAACCTCAAAATTCGATGTTTCATACACGGGATATCTTTCGCAGCACTGATGATCTTTGCATTGCTTTTAAAAAGAACGATCATAGCTTGAAACATGTATACAAATATACATGCGTTTCATTTTAAATGATTCGCTCTTTAGAACTTGGCCTGAAAGCAACGCGCCCAGTTTCCCACAAAACAGGCAAAAGAGTGTTGCGGAGAATAGTAATACTTACAGTGTGGCTTAGGATTGCCTTTGTTGATTACCATTCCTCGGGGGCTGTACATTCCATTAGCTATGATTTCCAAATTGCCATCAAACTCCGTCTTATTGATCCGATACACATTTTCAAATATGTATTCATTCCAATAAACAAATTGATCGTCAACTTCAACATCACGAGGAAACAAGAAGAGGTAAAAATCGGTAAGCAAAGTTTGAGGAATACCAAGTCCAGGTAAATTGACGTCAACATACATCAAACGATATAACCAGTAGGTGACGAAATATATGCGATTTGTTTCAGTGTCCACAGCCAGACCCTGAGCATCGTACTCATATCCCGATTCCGTTCTTAGGTAAACAACCTTCCTTCTAAATTCTCCGTCCATGTGGGTGCTTTCAATAAATCCATGATCCGACCAATATAGAAACCTGAAACCAAAGGATACAACTTTGAAACAACACGGTGAAGAAAGGAGAAAATCAACTCCTGATCATTTTACCAATACTAAAGCCGTTTTGGACCGGTATGGACCGACGGAGAAATGGATTCTTTAATGGAAGAGTTCTTGATCCTTGAGTTTTTTAATAAAACGATTATTCTACTCAGGCTTGATGGATATAAAATGATTATAACCAACTCGGTGCTACGTGCCACGTTGGTTATCTATCACTACATATCCAGCGCGCCCTCGTGGAATAATACTGGTTTTTTGTTTTGAGGAAAGAAACCGGAGAAAAACCTGTCAGAGCAGAGCAGAGAACCAAAAAATTCAACCCACGCCCGGGGATCATTGGTGGAAGGCGATTGTGGTCTCACTACAGCGCCAACCTACCCTGCTCCCTAATGTATATAGGGGGTTTGATTCCCCGACTGAGTAATACATGTGAGCTCAGTTTGTGGGTTCTCTACTGTGTCGGTTTTGTTTCTTCTTCTCCATAACAAACCAACTCATTTGCTGCATTTAATTTGTTCTAATTTGATTTCCTTGTTACTGTGTATACAATATGCAAAACACGTGTTATAAATGGCGCGAGAGCTTACTAAAGTGATTATCCTTAAATCATTAGGGGAAAAAATCATTGTCTGTTTTCTTACCCTCGTTTTGTATCCAAGGCGATGTCGGAAGGATATTGGCCCAAATTTTGAACCAAAACCTTTGAATATTTTCCATTAAGGCTCGAAACTTCGATTGTCAGAGTGCCTGCATTTATCCAATAAACATTTCCCGCCACGACATCTAGGGCCAGGCCAGAAGGTGAAGAAACCCCAGAACGAATGACTGTTTGGTTCACTCCATAAACAGAACTACGCTGAACTTCACCGCGAGCACTATCTGTCCAGTATATGTAATGACTGTACGGATCAAAGTCTATTCCGTTTGGATATGTTAAGTTCTCTAACAGCAAGTCTTTGATCGAGATGTCTTTGGCGGTCAAGAGAGAATAGCTGATTTGTTGGTAATAAGAGTCGGCAACGAATACGACATCATCAAAAATACCTAGAAGAAAAATGATTAATGATATGAAGGCTTTTGTGGGCAAATCTACCCATATATTGATCTCATTTTCAGGAATGTGAGAGGAAAGATGTCATTGGGAGTAATAACGCAACAAGAGCAAAGGGTCAAATCGTTCTTCTGACAAGCATCGTACTAACAACGCGTTCAAAGTGGCTTCGAAGATTAAATTAGGTACGCAAAAAACCTACACGTTGTTCCATCTGGTCCCATCTTCATTCCGATTCGGCATATGCAGCTTCTGCCATTTGGCTTCAAGACACATATTTGAAAGCTCAAACATCCTCCATTGTTGTAACATGCCGATTGTTCTGCAAAACAAATGATGAACAAAGGAGTAAAGCTGTCAAGATGACTCCTAAACTGATAAATTCCCAGTTAAAGAAAACTTCTATCGAATACAAATGTGTGTTTCTGCTGAAAGCGTCATATGTTTGCTGCCTTTTACGTATGCAGAACCACTTCCATGTTACATGACATGTAAAGGAAAAGGCAGAGTCGCTTTCGTCTTTCTTGGGTATCATTAGTAACTCCATTCAAAGGGAATTTATTGGTCCGGGCTCGGGTCCTGGCCGGGGACATTGTGTTGTGTTCTGGGGCAAGACACTTTACTCTCACGGTGCCTCTCTTCACCCAGGTGTATAAATGGCTACCGGCGGATCTAATGCTGAGGGAGTAGAAATACTCCTAGTCACGTCACATCACAGAAACCGGAGATAAACGCTGGCCTGATGGGCCTTTTGGGCTAGTAGCAGACTTTACCTTACCTCTTCTAATTTAGGACCAGCCACGGAAATGCTTTGCGATCGCAAAAGTGAATGAATCAACATTTTTTTGTCATTTCGTGCCTTTCTAACCAAGGGCATATTTAGTAAGGACACCAACAGTCTTTCCAATAAAAGAATTAAACGATTCGACAAAATTAGAGAGGTTAAATTGAGTGGAAGTCGACTGAAAGCGTGCAAAGAGTTACCTGAGGCTGCTTCAGGCGCACTGGAGTTAAACGCGTATATACCAGATGGATTCCAAAACCCATCAATCATCATTTCCGGCATACTCCCACCAGTCGCCTTGGCCATAAATATAGTTCCTGAGAACTGCCCGTCTCCATCAGCGGTCCAGAAAAGAGTGTGGTTGTACACTGTTAGGAATCTAGGATGATGAGTACCAGAGAAGAATGTGTGAACCTGGAGAGTCTCCAGTTCAATGTACCTTATCAGATTATTGTACTGATCACTAAAGAACAGTCTCTTCCCAGGCTTATATAAAGCCACGTCAACCAAAGTAGGTGCAGTTTTTGGGAAATTCGCGAGAACCATTTGGTTTTTACCATCCATATCTGCTTTATATATTTTCACATCGACACCAACCGATGAAAAGTACATGACCCTGCAAAGATCAAAAATAAATACATGAATACTCATAGATATTAAGCAAGTATATTTTAAACCTCAAAGCCCGTTTTTTCAAAATTCATAGACCGGTATCTGCTACACTTACTCCAACCATAAAATGAATTGGAAAAAACAAGGGGCCTCTGTCTTGTCATTTCTCAGGTTAGTTAGGTACTTATTTCATATCAAGATAACTGAGTAAAACAAGCAAACAACTGAACCGTGTGTAATTTTAGTAGAATGGTAGAATGCGGCCCTCGATGACAATTGCAGAATAATAGCAAACCTGCTATCAGAGAGATAAATTTAATGATGTTCATTCTAACCGGACAAGTACGCACGCATTTTAAATGATATCGAGCATTCAAAGCCGGTTAATGTTTCAATTTAGATTGTTCGCCTTCAAAGTTCACAAAATTAATGCTCTATGGAATTGATCACATAAAAATTTAAAAAGAAAAACCCAGTTTTGAAATACAGGGGATGATTCTAGATTTACTTGTTCAGAGATCCCACGACGCTAAAAGCTTACCCTGACAAGCTATCCAAAGCAATTCCTTGCGGAGAATCGACGTCGATTAAGTCTGCTAGATCAGAACCGTTAATGGCAATAACTCGAATTTTGTTTCCGCCTTCTTCAGCAACGTAGATGTTTCGTGCAACGATGTCAATATCAAGACCCATCGGCTGTCTCATCGGCCTTGGTAGCACATATTGAGAAAGGCTATCGTTTAGGTGGGACTTTCGAATGTTTCCATTTGTATCGGTCCAGTACATTAGTTTTTCAAATGGATCATACGATACCCCGACTGGAGAATAAAATAACTCAAGTGGTAGCATCGGTGGAGTTGCATGCTGCTGCAAAGGCAATGACATCACGTAGCACACTCTGCGACCTTCCTCACAAGTAAGCAAGAAATTGATGGAAATGGCTGTAAGAGATCATTCTCATTAGTAAGTGGAGTTGATATGATGATAAATGTCGGCTAGGTCACCATATATTAGAATAAATCTAAAAATCATAATTTTAAAGAGGTTTAAACTTACAGAGATTTTCAGCAGTCATATTTGAGCAAATGACAGATGCATCTTCATAGTGGATACAGTTGTGGTCATTCCATCCATTATGAGGACAATTCACAATGGAGCTTTC
This sequence comes from Montipora foliosa, assembly GCF_036669935.1. Lineage (NCBI taxonomy): Eukaryota > Metazoa > Cnidaria > Anthozoa > Scleractinia > Acroporidae > Montipora > Montipora foliosa. The sequence continues at coordinate 39,372,953 of NC_090870.1, read as the reverse complement.
ATTGCCAACACAATGGACGTTATCCAGCCATATATGTCCATTTCCAAGGCCGAACAAGCTGAGCATCGGAGCACGATGAGCTCTTCCCTGACCAAGTTGACGACAAACGACCTGTGCGTCATTAAGATCCCAGTAATCATCGCAGACAGTTCCCCAGTATCCATCGTGAAATATCTCTAGTCTTCCCTCTCCGGGTCTATAGCCATCAGCTAGCCTCACAATTTGATCTAGAACAGAATTTAAGATGTAAGTATACTGTTTTGCGTCGTCGTGGTTTCACGCAAGGAAGAAGAAAGAAAAATGATCGTAAATCGTCGGAGTAATCTAGACACGAAGCACGCCGAATACCTTCATGCACAACAGGCACCTATTGTATCTTGCATTAGAAATTTCTATTGTAAAGAGTATTTAACTGAATTTTTTATTGGGTTGAGGAAATTTTAAAACTATCAGGTGCAAAGACCAAAATGTGCAGGAAATGAAACAGGTCTGTTACACCAAATTTGCACAGTTCAAATATGGTGCAAAGATATACCTACTCAGGGGGAAACCTTAAGCAAAGCTGTCCACACTTACAGCCCCATTTACATTGGGGTGCAGATATTGTAGTAAATGTGTACGTACCAGCATTCCTTAAGGTTTGCGCTTGAGTAGGTATATCTGCACTGTGCAAATTTGTTTAAATCCATTTTTTCATCCAGTGAATTACATAAGCCTCTGCCAATAGTATAGTAAGCATTTCAAGAGAAATGACTTTGATTTTCGAGTTGCGATCACTAATCGAAATGACGGCCTAATAACAATTTCCACATAAGTGAAAGAAAATAATAAAGTTTGGATATCGAATCAAAGTAACTTTGTACGAAGCTTTGAATTCATGAACGACCTGAACATACGGCTTGCAAGAATTAACCGAGGGAAGGTGCCTCCGGCCCTCCATCCAGGTGACTAGCGCATTTAAAGTGCACCTAACCCCAAAATATTTTTTTTGCTAAAATGAATCTTTGCAACTGTTCGAAACGCATTGCGGCCATTTTTTTTTAATTTTTCTAACAAATCCTGGCATTTTATAGGCTTCGAAAGTTGCGAAAATCCAAGCATCTTTTGCTCACGACCGAGTCAGAAGGGAAGTGGGTCTATTCCTGGTTTGAAGTCACAATCTACTTTGCATGCATTTTACAAAGAGTTAATGCAATGTAAATCAGTTTGTGACGTCAAATCAGGAATAGACCCACTCCCCTTCTGACTCGATCGTGAACAAAAGATGCTTGGATTTTCGCAACTTTCGAAGCCTATAAAATGCCAGGATTTGTTAGAAAAATGAAAAAATGGCTGCAATGCGTTTCAAACAGTTGCAAAGATTCATCTTAGCGAAAAAAAAATTTTGGGGTTTCGGTGCACTTTAAGGTTAGCGGTAAGAGTTTGAAACGACCGCCATCCCATTTTAGGGAGGTGTGCACAGTTTGAAGATATCCCTCTCTCGAACTATCTTGGATCGGTGGTCAAGATTTCAGTGTCCTATAATGAGATAAGCATTATTTTGGGGCGTGTGCGCATGCATATGTTCTACCTGGAGCTGCTGGCGGAGTAAACTTGCAGACCACTCCAACGTCTTCCCCGTGATAGCAATTGTGACTTCCCCATCCGCCATGACGACATTCGGCGATACTTTCTTCATTCCCTGTGCAGTGAACATCATCCAACCATATTTGGTTGGGTGTTGACCAGTCATCATACCACGAGCAACAATGAGTGCTCCATGCTCCTTCGGAATAACCCAGCATGCGACAAATAACATCTGCCTCTTCTATTCCCCAGTAATCATCGCATATCGTTCCCCAGGTGCCATTCAAGTACAATTCAACTCGTCCTTGGTTCGATGTTGGGCCATCACGCAAACGAACTCTAAGCTCTGAAGCAGTTTAAGTGACAAAAGTGAGATTAAAATATACATCCCCTAAGGAATCTTAGAAAGGAGACGCTATGTCTGTCAAATAATATACTGGTTTAGTATATACTAAAACAGTGGATAGCGTTGAACGTGCGCGCTGATTGGCTACTCAAACTTAGGATATCCTTTGCTATTCGCGCCCGAAAATGTTGTAATCTTTGCAGGAACAAATGAGTTAAAATCATATGTTTGTGCTATATTATCTCACTGTTTTAGTACATACTAAAACAACTATTCACCTCAGTGTCGGTGGCTGGTATTGGATATTTACCTCGCGGCTCGGTAAATATCCACCTCTAGCCACCGACACTGAGGTGAATAGTTGTTAATTACTCGTTGCTCAGGCTTTTGTCTCAGTAGTTTTTTCTATGAAAAATGAACATGTTGAAACCACTGAAACACATCTTAACTGACGAGAAAGCTCCATGGCTAGGTCTTTATATCAATCAACTTGTTTTCTTTATATTTCTCTCAAACATTCTTATTCCAAGAAACAACGTTGTCCGTTATTGGGATGATTTCTGCTGTTTTGTCAACCCCCATGTTGACTGGGCGATATTGGTGAGTAACATGATCGGTGAATATGTTCATGTCCCCCAAACGTTTGCAGTTTTCGTTCTCGTTTTGGTGCTGCCATTGGTTCTTAGATTTTTCCACAGAGCGCCCAAAGGATCTGGCGCGTAACTGGATTGTGGCTCTCTTAGTGATCACTGTAGGCCAAGACATCACAGCCACAGTCTCATCACCGTCTCACCGTCTTTTCTTTGGTCCCACATTGTCTGCATTTAGGAGTGTGATGGACTTTATCTTTGATCCTTCATGTGCACAGTGTTTGATCTTGCGTGGAGGGTTATTATTATTATTATTATTATTATTATTATTATTATTATTATTATTATTATTATTTTAAGGGAACGGGGGCTTGAACTTGCCTGGATGAGGTCCTGGGGCTAATGTTGGACCTATAAACAAAAAACCAAGATAAATCAGGATTTAGAAGAATTGTTTTCTGTTTTGTCTATTCAGTGCACGTCCATAGTTTAAGCAGTCTCCAATTTATGTAATTTGGGGTGGTCTTAGTGACAGTCAGTGATTTTCAAATTGGTATGGCTTGTTTTAGCTTGTTTGATTGAATCCTCATGAGAACACTGATCATCCTTTTCTACGAATCTAGACTTTACTAAAGTTAACCATAACATCTGCGTATATCACGTTTGTAGAGGATACCCTCATATCGTTTTTTCCTGTCTGCTTTTTGAGAGGAGTTTTGTTTCTGTCCATGGTACGACTAATTTATCTAAATAAAATTATTTAGGCCGAAATAAAAATGGAGAGAATGAAGGAAATGGGAATCCATATACATCCAGGGATAATATTAAGATTATTTCGTTATTTCGTTGATGCTGCCTATCATAACAATTTTACCCTAAGAAGAACACATGCGATTGTAGTGGAGATCAAATTGCTGTTACACTGACTATGACCAACGCTTTACCTTCCGTGGGTGGTATCGAACCGTTGTAGCAAATAACTCCAGCGTCCTCATAATGACTGCAATCATGCATATCCCACCCACGGTATCTGCAAGCCGCAATGCTTTCTTCATCGCCACGACACTTGACATTGTCCAGCCAAATTGGGTACGAAGCATTTCCTTCTCCAAAATATGCTTGTCTGACAGCGTATTGCGCTCCGGTGAAATTCAGCATCCTGCATACAACTGTAGCTTCCCTGAATCCCCAGTGATCATCACAGACCGTTCCCCACTGCCCTTGGTGATATATTTCAACGCGGCCTTCATTAGACGAGTTGGATCCTCTAAGACGCACCATGATATCTGGAAGAAAGGCATTCTCAATTATGCATTGCCTCAATACCGTTAAGTCACACATAAGTACTCTGGATTTTCCTTTCCGAGTTTCATTTACACGACCTTATCATTACCTCTAACCTTTATACAAATCTGAAGAGATTCCTATACACCTCTGACTATCTTTTAATAAAAATTTTCCCAGAAAAAAAGTTTGTTATTGACAACATTGATAAGCTCTTTTAATTAGATCTTAATCTCTTTCATACGTTTCATACACCTAATATGAGATGGTGGATCACTGCAGTGAAATGAGTCACATAATTCATATGCGAATTGACTCTGCAAATCTACTACTGCTTCACAATGTTATTCTTCAATTTATAACCGGCTCACCTGGTACTGGGGGAGGCGGAGTCGGTTGGATAACTGTAGATGAAAATAACACAGAGGACAGAAAAGTGAAATAAAGCAGTGGCAACAGGATGACTCAGAGCAACCAAAAAAAGATGATCATTCAATCATACTACAAGAGCATCGGTTCTCGCAAACAATTGGCTAAGATTAGTGTGGACAGTGTCACAGTCGATCATGCTATCATTAAACCCGTAACGTCTGTACGAAATCTTGGTGTATGGTTCGACCAGCACATGAAAGTGAGCGATCACATTGGGAAAATATGTAGCAAGGGGTTCTACAGTCTCTAAAACCTACGACAAATAGGAAAATGCTTAACGGATGAGGCCTGTAAGACCCTGGCGCATGCACTCGTGACCTGCCATTTAGACTACTGCAATGCCTTACTGCATGATGTCTCGTAATACCAACAACAACGTCTACAGAGGGTTCTAAATGCAGCTGCTCGGTTGATATGCCGTTTACCAAAGTATTATCACATATTACCAGTGCTTAAAGACCTTCACTGGCTACCGATAAAATATCGAGTTATCCTTAAGATCACTCTGCCAGTTTTCAAAGTTCTACATGGTCTAGCAACCTCATATTTGGAAAATCTGATACGAATGAAGCCGGAAGGACGTTACCACCTCAGAAAAAAAGATCAGTTGTTGGTTTCAAAAACCTAAATGCAAAACGTTTGGAGACAGGGCTTTCTTCAAATCTGGACCCGTGCTGTGGAACAGTTTACCTGACAATATCAGACAAATATCTAACATCCAAAAGTTTAAAAAAAGAACTCGACATTTTTATTTAGACTTGCCTATCAATGAGCGTCAGTCATTTAAATATAAATATCCAAAAAATTCATTTTAGAATTTACTTAGACTAATCAATATATTTTTAATTATCTACATTAGGTTTCAGATAATATAATTTTATTGTAATATAATTTTAGGTATAATTTAATTTTTTTAACTTTAACCAATTTCGGTTGTAAACAGCGCCATCGAATATTTATAGTGAAGGCGGTATATAAATGTATCATCATCATTATTATTATTATTATTATTATTATTATTATTATTATTATTATTATTATTATAGCTTTTTAAGTCAACAAGTACACACTTTAATTCAGTACATTTGAGCCCTAATAAATAAGACCCCTAATAACAAATACAGCCCTCATATCTGGTGATATCAAATTGCCATTTGATTTGCCAATTAATTCGGGCAATACACTTACGTGACACAATTTGCAATTAAAGACGTCTTCCCTTTGAGACTAGGAAAACGCATGTAAGCTTCCCTTATAGACTACCTGAAAAGTAATCTTTCATACAAATATGTCAAGTATAAATTTATGTTTTACCAGCACTGCATGTCCTTTGATCATTCAGCAATAATGCACCATTGGGGCATGCGCACTTGAATTCGCCATTTGGAGCCAGAAGGCAAAGATGACTGCAGCCACCGTTGTTTATAAGACATGCGTGTACACTTCCGTATTCTAAAGCATGAAAAAAAGGTTGATGCTTTCCTTTTCCTGTTATAAACATTACCAGCAACAGATGGTATGCTTCCAAGGTTTTAATTTCAGGTTTATTCTATATTGGGAACAAATGCCCTGCGAGCAGAGTCTCTTTCGATCTTCCTATATAAGTCGGGAACCGCCGGCCGTTTCCACATTTCGTATTGAGCTGATGAAAATTCAAATGTATTCGCTGTCAGTCACGCGTGACCACTAACTAAAAAGCCAGAAAACAAAAACAAACGGTCGGGATATCATCGAACGACTCTGGCAAACACACGACAACCAAGGAATCATTCAGTGGAAACTCTAGAGAGTTCATACTTTTAAATTGCCATTTCATTTTTCACTGAAAATTTTATAGGTTTCTGGCAGACTACAGAGCACCCTGCTAGCAGAGCCTTTCTTTTGCTTGCTCGATTTTGGCGTTCTCGAGAAAGGCTCTGCATGAATGGAGTAAGATTTTTATTGAATATGCGCTGCATGTTGCCAGGATACAGTCTCGAACCCAAGCCTAATATGCCAGATCTCACCGCCATCTTGGTTTCTCATGGTACAGCGGGCTCAATCATAACCATCGGTTTTGTCACTAAACGAACGCTCGCACTGGAAAAACCGGTTTGACGAGAGAGAACAAGATTGACTAGTCCAGAAGCTCGGGCTGCGGCGGCTTCAAAGAGTTGACGCGATTCGGGCAGAGCCTCCTTTTCTCCTCCTCAGTAAAGAAATAGACAAAAGGAGGCTCTGCTCGCAGGGTGACTACAGAGGAAATACTCATGGGAATTTAGACAGTTAAAAATTGCCACGAGGTTGTAAATTTCAAAATTGATGGTGCATGGCGATTGAGCATAAAGTAAAAATAAAAAAACAGGTTTGACAAATCAAAACTGGACTGACTCATTCATTTCTTTGGATAGGCGGCAAATCAAAGAATGCGGAGGCGACCGGCAGAGTTTTCTTTCCTCTTTCCGACTTATATAGGAAGATCGAAAGAGACTCTGCTTGCAGGTTACAGAACAAATGCTGACCAGGAAAACTGGAAAGGTTAGTAGATATCAATATAAGTACATTTGGTGGACACAAAGATAAGAAAACAAAATGATGGTTTAAGTGTTTAAGCCGTCTTCACTTGTATGAATCGATACTAGGCATCACTAAACAGAGAATTCAGTAATTGCATAAAAGCAGAATTTCAGTTTTTTTCACTGGGCATGAAATGGTAACACAAGAGTATTCTTTAAATGGGACCTCCACTTGAACAAAAGAATATGTTTAAATCACAGGAAATATCCGTCACTGTCAAGTCAGTCTAAAGTTTTCAAAGAAAGTGTTTGTATCGGAAATAAATGTTTTAGAATGGCCTATTTTTGGTTTCACATTTCGCGGACGACGCCATCTGAAATAATTGTATTGTGTTACGGTTGCCCTATTGTTATTAGACAAAAGCTTTTTGTTTCAGAACAATTGTACAACCTTAACACGTCACAATTATTCAAGATGGCTGCCCCCGTGAAATTTGAAAGTGTAAAATAAGCGATTTTAAAATTCACTCTTTTGATATAAACACTGTTTTAAAAACTAATTTCGAAGAAATTTGTTTGTAAACATAACTTCCTTCGGTTTAAACTTATTCTGTCGTAAGAGTTGATGTTCCCTTGAAAGAGTGAGGAAGAACTCATGAGATTTCTTGCATTCATAGGATAAACCCTTTCAAGAAAATAATAACATAATATGGCTGACGTAGGCTATTGAGAAAAAAGAAAAGAAAAAAGGCCGGACGGTCGAAAAGAATAAACCTTAAATAAGGGATGAAACGCAGCTATTAGAAGATCACATTTTAGTAAAGAGTGTTTCAATACGAATGCCTCCGTCGCTAATATTATAATTTTACACTCAGTTTTCGCAATCTTTCATTGCGTATACTAAAATTACCAATTGGTTGTCTTGACTCGTGAGCAACTACTGCCCCCGTTAAAAAGCCATCAGTGAGATGGCCAAAATTGAACATCAACAGAGGCCGTGTTTTGTTGATCCACTGAATACTTTGGCTGTTCCAGTCAACCCAATAAAGATTGTCACCATATAAGGCAAGATCAGCAGGAAAGATGTTCTCGCCGATGAAGTGTATAGTGTCAACGTTAGTTCCATTTAAGTCTGCAGTATCGATGTAGTTATCATATGCATCCATCCAGTAAATGCGTTCGGCTTCATAGTCGATGACCACACTCATGGGGGTGAACACAAAGTACCAACTATAGCCCAAGGGAAAGAAATTTTCTTCGCGATTTTCGCCAGTTAAATCGGCTCGCTCTATTTTTGGATCTATTAAACCCCAGTCAGTCCAGAACATGTACCTTGAAATAAGAAACAAAGCAGGTTGAAAACATTAGTAAAAAAATGTTTAACAAATCGGTTGCATAAATCCTCTTCCACATTTAGCCAAAGGAATGAGTGGGAAAAGGTATGAATGAATTAATGAATGAGCGAGTGAGTGAGTGAATGAATGAATAATAATAAATAATGATCAGATGAATTGTATAGGATAGTAGTTAGATGAATATCAGTAATTTAATTTACTTCCATTCTGTTTATGCATGACCTATGTATGGGGTCTGTCATGAACACTTCTTCATTTGCCATCGTTTTTTTTTTTTTTATATTATTATTTTTAACTTGATGCAGGAAATAGTGGTATTAACGTTACAGACTAGATCTTCACATAACGAATTTATCATTTACGTACTAGCCTTTTTATTCTTTTATCCTTTGTATTGGTAGTAAAGGATGATAATGAACTTTAAATTAAGGAGGTTCAAACCAGTTTTAACCCTTTCAAAAAATGTACTATTTGGAAGGATTGAATCTACCCAACTATTACACGTAACCGCAATGTTATGATAGTATATGATAATAAATGGTTAACAAGATGTACTCATTACCATGGGAACAAAAGAGCCATCTAAATAATCCTATATTTTGTCTTTTAACTCGTATATCTCAAAAACGAACTCTGTGACCCCCATTTTTTTATTTCTGAAAAGTGATAAGCAGGTTAAGATGAAACTCTATATAGAGTTTAAAAACATTTTCTGGAGCGCATTCATAGCCACCTTCACAACTGGAAAATTTAAAGTGGCTCAGAATCCGCTCCAGAAATTTTTTTAAACTTTGCAGAGAGTTTTAGGTGGCTCAAACCAGTTTCAACACTTACAAGAGACCTTGTTATTAGAAGGATTGACACTACAACACTTTATCACGTAATTATTGCTGAAGAAGATGCAGTCATTCTTGTGACGCAACAAGTTACCATGGCGACAGGAAAGCCTTGCAAAAATACCCTATATTTTGGCTGTAGTTGTTCATATCTGAAAAACAAACCTGATGATCCCAATTTTTTTATCAGCAGGCCAAGATGAAAATGAAAATCTCTAAAAAGTGTAACAGAATTCTGTGGAGCGGATTCAGAGGAACCTTAAATTTTCCATTATTAAAGGTGGCTCTAAATCGTTTTCACATAATTGTTCTTAAAGTTTGCAGAAAGTTTCATTCTTGCATTCTGAGTACATTTCAGAAATACAAAGTGGGGTCACCGAGTTCGTTTTTGAGATATAAGCGCATAAACCCAAAATATAGGGCGTTTTTCCATGCTACTTTTGTTACAATGGTAATTTATTACGGTACGGTACTTACGGTGTTTAATATGGTACCATAACATTGCGGATAAAAGAAATAATGTTGTTAATTCTTCCGAATAAGGCATTCCCTCCAAATTCTTGAAACCGGTTTGAGCCACCTTAAGTGTCATCTGTAATTAGCGTTGATGCACTAATGAGGACTCTGGTACAGGAATGAAATGAAGGCAAACCAATAATATCAAATCATCATTGTTTTTTCTAGAGAAAGGGGAAACCCGGAGTACCAGGAGGAAAACCTCTCGAAGCAGAGTAGAGAACCAACAAGCTCAACCCACATGTGATGCCAAGTCTGGCAATGGAACCCAGGCCACAATGGCCGCTGTGCCATGCTTGCTTCCTTTAAATAAGGCAGTAAATTGGTAGATAATGGGCAACAAAAGATAATATAACTTACCCGGACTTTGGATCCACCGCAATTCCACGTGGGTTGTACATGTTTGTATAAAACAATGTCTTTCTGTAGCTTCCGTCAGCATTCGCCACTTCGAGTCTTTCATAAATGTAATCCGTGAAGTAGATCTTGCGAGTTACCCACTCGTAGGCCAATCCGTCCACTTGGCCAAGGTCATCGATGATTACCTGTGGGAATGAGGATGATTGAATAACTGACATCTTTGGTACAAATGTTATAATTATCTACATCTCAATGGATTAAAATGGAATCGGAGTCATCTTCATACATTAATTGGAATCGTAGAAACTGTCTTAATTTAGCAGAAAATCCATTGAATTACCAGCACGATTTGTTTTGTCCATAAAACGCAATGCTTCCTGAAGGTATTACTAGTTCAAAAAGGAATACTGGAATAACGTTTGATGATCAAGGAAGAACAGAACTAGGAGAAGAGACAACACGTCAGTAACCTTGAAGCTATTTACTCTGATACCAAAGAAGGTCACTTGAAAGATGCTGATTGATTGTTGAGAGAAGGCAATTAGCTTATGCTTTGTGTTAGGTTTGAGTTGGAAGTTCCTGAATCAAGCGTGACGCATGAAGCAGTTAGAGCACTCTGATGGTCACCGTTGGCTGTTAGTCTCCAGGTGCATCTCTCTCCCTCGACTGTTTGATGCCGGTTCACCTTGGGTCGTCATCTGTTCGTCTACCTTTGAAGTGTGTCCCGAAAAAAGCAAACACTTTGATTGTTTTTGCGAGTGTTTATATCAAAACACCCGGTTATACCTCAACTTCCCCAGTGTCAAGACTCATCCTGTTAATTGTCCACTGGGCATGGTCACTCCAGAATATTATTCTCTCGCGGAGGTCGATGTCAATGGCGCCAGCATCGGAAAGACCAGTCTTCACAGTTTTCACATTGACGTAGGTATGATTGTAGGTCTTCATGTTAATGCACTTGATGTTGTTTTGGTCAATGAAGTACATACTTGGTTCGTCGGAGCAACCGTATTCATCTAAACAATTGTGAAAGGGAGAATATAAATTTTGTTAGTAAATTCTCAACCTCGGATAACGAATTCCTCGTGCTCTGATAGGTTCACTCAATCTCGGTTATCAGCTCATTTTTTGCGTGGCAAAACTTAAAAGCATTTCTCGCCGGAAAGCGAAATTTCTCTCCGTATAAAGCGAAAAAGAACGTTTTTGTGGAGAGTTTGGATCAACTCCGAAGCTTAGAAGTACGCGAAAAGGCAAGAAACGTTTTTGTGATGAGCCTACGTCTGTCTAACCACCAGATATTACACAACATCGCATCTTCATCAAGTTTTTTCGATTTCGCTAGGATTTTCTCCCTTTTTTCGCTCGTATTTCATACTTCCAAACGTTTGGATAAGAGACTGGTTATAGCCAACTACTAGGCACTACGCACCTCGTTGGCTATTTACCATCTCATATCCAACGCGCGCTCATGGAATACCAATGAAATACCAAGTGAGCTTTCGCGCGAAAACATGATATCTTCACACGTGAAAAGATCACTGTTGCTATGGTTACATATAAAAACTAGCCTTTCGATGCCTTTCGTGATATGATTTAGTATTTCATTGGTGTTTATATAATAAATAGAATATCACATGGCCGCTTGGAGATACGAAATTTCTCTTTTCATGTCGCAGCGAACGAGTGAAGTACTTTTCGACATGAAAAGAGAAATTTCGTATCTTCGCGCGCCCATGTAATATCCTCTATATTTTTATTTCAAATCGATGATAATGCGTTTCCAAGTATCCAGATTAAAGGCCCACCTTCAACCGACATGCTTTTCGACAACTTGTTTTTGTTATGGAGATTCGCATTACTTATCGTAGTGATCTGATTGGATGAATTTCAGCTTTTGGCGGGATTTTCATATCTGAAAATTGTTCCAGGGCACGCAATGTCTGCCGGTTGAAGGTGGGCCTTTAAATTGGGGAGGCAGTAAAGCTCCGTGTAATTTAATACTAATTTCGGTATCACCTTTTTTCTTAACAAACTGGCATAAGAAATCCAATACGGCCTTTAGGCGGTAAGGAATCAAGGGGTGAAAGTATTGTTGCACAATACCCACTGCCCCACGTGGTTGGCGTTGAAGAACACGTTTTGCTGCTCATATGTTAATCTATCCACGGTCAAAATTTGGGGCAATCGGACAAATTCCCTTTGAATTTGAGCTCTTTAAAGTGTCCGCTTCAAGTGTAAAAATTGATTTGAGAAAACAGCACTAAGACTGTCAATCAAACGCGTAATTTTTACTTCCGACCAAGAAGTAAAACCGCCATTTCTCCGCCAATATTTAATCTTTTTGAATAATTTCTTTTTTTACATTAGATATCCCATTTCTATCATTACTTTACCTGAAAAATCCAAATTTGAAGAAAATTGCCGATCTGAAGGTGTACGGTAACCTCAATTTATCAACAGGTTCTTTTGTCTACTGAGATATATTATCAAATTTCCATAACTGACATAAAAAGTACCTTATGCCAGTCGGAGAGGATCTTGGGAATGAAAGGGGTAAGATTTTTACATGAACGTCAACCGTTTTCATAAAACTCCGAAGTCGTTGAACAGTTGGTCAGTCATATCACTTGAAGTGCCCCTAAATGGTTTTGTTTTAGAAGATCTCTGTATTTTGAAGAGCTCATCTTAGAAAAAAAATCGAAAATATTAAATCCTGATATTTTACGAGGGCCAAAAGTGAAGACAGTGTTGACGATATTCTCACCTATCTGTCGCATAAGTCTCCACAAGAGAAAATGAGGGGACAGAGAGGGAGGCTCAGGGCGTTGGCCGGGATATGTTATATCCACGAAAGTTATTTTTAGACGAGCGGAAGTCTTTGTTCTAGCGGAAGTCTGTCTTCCGAGACGTCCGCATGCAGTCTTGCCTCGCTCTCAGGTTCTTAGTGAAAAGAGAAAATGACGCCGCACGTGGAAGGCTGATGAATATTTATTTTCTTTCAAACATCGGAGCGAAGTTGGCCTGTATGCGGACGTCTCGGAAGACTTCCGCTCGTCTAAAAATAACTTTCGTGGACAGGACATATCCCAAGGGCTGGACCGGGAGCCTCCCTCTCTGTCCCCTCATTTTCTCTTGGTCTCCATCTCGGCCAAAAAGTGCCCATAATCAGATGCGTGACGTAAGAAAAAGACATCGCCCTATTTCTTGAAAGTTAAGGCTTTCCGTATCATCTGACAGATATTCTTTGCTATGCACTTCGGAAAACTATTCCGAGGAGGACATATTTCGATACCAATTGTAAATATTCCTTACTTAAAATCGCTCTATATTCTCAATACTTTGTGCTTTGAAATATGTCTTTTTCTCACGTCACAGCTAAAAAGTATCAAATGTTGGACGCTTTCCATTGACTAGTTGCTCATGAGCCTGCGACACACGAAAAAATCCAGCGGGGCGGGTAAGTAACTTTAAGCGCTTCGTAAAAAAAAAAAATCAATATTTTTGAAAACTTTCTTCGAAAGATATGGAAATCTTACAAAAAAGAAAAAAACGTGAAGAGTTCGGGGTACTTTAATACAAACTAGTTGAGTTGTAAAGCCCCTTTTTCACAAAATGAAATTGTATTTAGATGACAATCTCGTAACCGTCACATTGATACTGTTTTTCCTGTTAAAACTCTGCAATGAAGCTTACCAGGCACATGGACGCTCTCAACACAACTGCCATCGTTGTCGTCAGGACATGCGCATCTATAACCTCCTGGCTTTATTAGACAAATATGACTACAAATGTCAACACAAGGATGAGGAGCTGAAATAGAAAAAAAAAACCTAAATATTGTTATATTATACATTACACTGATTTAGAAGAAGTTGCCTTTTCTGGCCCAAGGTAATGAGGGATGAACAAGAAAGAGATTGGAGAAAGGAAAGAGTAACTGGGGTATAAGAGCCTTTTAAAAATTAACAATTGGTTCCTGAGCCTAAAGATTTAAGAAAACCTTTTTTCGTAGCTTGTTTGTCAAGAGAGGATAGCGAGTTTTGAACCGCTGTTGGAAAATAAATGGTTCCCAATTGAGCAAATAAAGATGACAAATATACCAGAGCTGAAACTAGACCCAAATGGTTGACATGTTTACCTCTTTTAAGAGCAACAAAGATGGAATGTTTAAGTAACAACAAACTCAGCTACTTCAGCTTTTTTCGGGAATTTTCCTTAATTAAGTGAAATATCCGTAAAATGCGGTTAAAAAACATTTAACGGTAGTGATGTTAAGGAGGTCTTTTTATCACATGGAGCGAGTAGGATTTCAACATTTTTAGTTCGATCACAAGTTAAGGGGAAGAGCATTCTTTTTTAATTAGCTACCTATTGGATTGATTTCCATATATATGATAAACACAGCCGAACTCTTTGGTGTATTAAAAACTGGTATTTAGGATTTTTCATGTCAAACACCATTGCAATCTTTTATCGCCATTGGAACAATGTCAAATTTGGACATCCTAAGGACTTATTACAATGTTAGGTGTTCTAGTAGTGGCTGCGGCTATCTTGGCGGGCATAATATTCAGGACGTTGTGGTGGAACAGCCATCTGTGATGGCCATGATTACAGACGGTTTTGCTTGGGCCGGGAAAACGTCTATTCTTTCATAGCATCTGCAGGCTTAGTCACTTTACGTTGATTGGACATTTCAAACCGTGAACTGATGGATATGATATCATTTCACTACAGTGAAATGATATCATATCACTTCATGGGTATCAATTTTAGTCACGGCTTTATCACACTGATATCCACACATAATGTAATAATCTACTTTATTGTGCTTAATTGCTATAGTTTCCTCTACGTATATCACATATCACTTTGATTTCAAAATCCATAATACTAGTTGAAACCCATTAAATATACCCATATACACTATATTGCTCTCTGGGGTTAGAAACGGGAGCTTTACTTTTAGGCTTGGTTAAATCTATTTATTTTTTTCTGAAGCATCTTAGCGGGCCGGAATCCTAAATGCTTGAATCTGATTGGCTAATCGCGCGCTCGTGGCCGGTCCAGCTTATTACGATACGGACCACGGTCCGAAATCTGTTCCGTGCTGAAACTGTCGTGGCTAATTGAAAATATTTTTACTACTGCGCGACGAAACATTGGATTTTACCTCTTAAAATGCAAGTTTTCGCTTACTAACCGTTGCAAAGAGAAGGAAAAACATCAGCAATGGAATGTAAGGCCTGGTTATTCTTCAAAAAGGCGAGTATTCACATGATTTTGCTGACAACAGTTTGTGATATTGACACGCCGTTGAACTTAAAACAACCTTTTTGACCTCGATTTTTCGGATGACATCGTTGTTTTCTTTGGAGTTCTGTTCTCTACTCTCGTTTTATATTGCTTCATTTAAGAATATACGGATTCCTGGCTAAAATAGGCAAACAAAGACATCACGACGTCGTGGTTTTTCGGGTTATTGTTTTTCGTGAGCTGTTGACATGACGTGTAACTAAAACGACTACTAGTAACTGCACAGAGGTCCTTTGCTTCATCAAAGAAAATACGGACTCGTCGCTAAAATAGACAAGGAAATCGCAACGCTGTGAACTAATGCCAACAAGTTTTTCTTGACGTGTAGTTTTCTAAGTTTTGCACTGATTTCTGAAGGACTTGACGGAGAACAAAGATGATTCCTTGAAATAATAAGATATGAAGGCCGAGACAGATGTTTGCGTATTTTTCACTAAATTTATTCCTCCTGTTTTAAGAACTTTCGTTTCATTTTCAACAAGACAAAGCATTTTAATACGTAGAAGATTAAAACATCATTGTTTAGTTTGTTTAGCCCATTTCTCTGAGCTTGCCATGAAATAGAACTGTTTGTGTTTTA
>NC_090870.1:39337277-39352277 GCF_036669935.1 Montipora foliosa | reverse complement strand
TTAAAATAACTCTGTTTGTCTCACATCCAGTTATGTTAATTCTTCTATCAAAAATTGATGTTGCGGTTCTTTCGTTTTGTTTGATTTTTTCTATTCACGTTGTCATACCCGACCCCTGTTTAGCCCACTACGATCCCAGGCGTTAAACTTAAGCTGATGCCTTCTTATATATTTTGAACGGAGTTTGTGTTATATAATCCCAGTTATACCAGGGCCGCGAAGCCCTGGTATAACGTTATATAAACAAACGAAGTTAGAAATATATGAGTCCCACTCCTTAAAAGGTATTCTCTGCTTTTTCATACAGCGTTAAAAGGATACAGATGATCATGGGATCATGTGCTCACACAGGGGCACCATGGGATTACGCCATTTCTAATTTTTAATCTATCCCTGCTAGGGACAGGCTTTTGTAGCGTTAAAAAGTGGTTCGAAGCACAAAGAAGCGAAATTCTACCTGATGTCTTCTCATATATTTCTCACTTCGTTTGCTTATATATTTCAAGTATAAAGTCTTCATACCAGCCAAGCAGCCCATCAGGCCGGAGCTTATCCCGGTTTCCATGGCATGAAGCGACTAGGAGTATAACTACTCCCCCCTGGATGGGATGCCAATCCATCGTAGGGATACCCCAAGCATTTTGCCGGTACCCATTTATACACCTGGGTGGAGAGAGGCACCGTGGGAGTAAAGTGTCTTGCCCAAGAACACAACACAATGTTCCCGGCCAGGATCCGAACCCGGACCATCCGCTCCGGAGTCGAGCACACTAACCAAGAGGCCACCGCGCCTCTCACGACCTTGGTATAATTGGGATTAATTGCTTTACTCACCCTCGTGTTGCATCCACGACGATGTCGGAAACCGATTGGCCCGCATCTTTCACCAAAACCTTTGAATATTTTCCATTAAGGTTCGAAACTTCGATTGTCGAAGTGCCTGCATTTATCCAATAAACATTTCCCGCCACGACATCGAGGGCCAGGCCAGAAGGTGAAGAAACCCCAGAACGAATGACTGTTTGGTTCACTCCATAAACAGAACTACGCTGAACTTCACCGCGATAAGTATCTGTCCAGTATATGTAATGATTGTATGGATCAAAGTCTATTCCGTTTGGATATGTTACGTTCTCTAACATCAGGTTTCCGGTGATGATGTCATCGCTAGTTAACGGAGAATACATGATTTGTTGGTAGTAAGAGTCAGCAACGAATACGACATCACCCAAAATACCTAGAGTAAAGTAATAACGAATTAGCCCAATTGCTCACTTCGTGGGATTTCTTGCTGACATCATTCATTGTTCAATCATATTGTTCCTTATCAGGAGAGCTTTTAGGTGTTACTATTTCATTATATAAGTTGCTACAGTCGTGTCAGGTAGTATAACAAATTTGGAGACTTCTTACAATCGCCTGCCTTTTATGTGGCAACGAATGGTCTAGCTCTGTGTTAAACTTACTGTGACCCTTAACACTCGAGTACTGATGAAAACCTTACATGATGTCCCATCTTCGCCGATCTTCATTCCTATCTCGCACTTGCACGTTCGGCCACTGGGATTCAAGACACACACCTGAGAGCACCCTCCATTGTTGTAGCAGGCAGATTGTGCTGCAGAATAAGAAAGAAATAAAGGTAAATGTAACTCTAGTTACCAAAAAGGTGTGCCAACTGAAAACTTGGGACATCTGTACAAGTGGTGAACCGATACCTTTGTTTGAATGAATGGAATCATGCCAGCACAGTGGGCATTTCACGAAAATTAAGATACGATGTCCGTTTCCGACATCAAGTTTTTACATCAAGTTCAATTTATAAATTTGTAAGATGAATGATGCTTATCGAGGATATTGGACACCAACTGCTTGTTGCAATGTGTGACCTCAAATTTCAATCAGCAGGTAAATGAATTTGGTTTGCATTAATTTGGCGAACTATTTACTTCCAACTCTTTCGTCTGTTACCCGCACTTGTAACAATTAGATTCAGTAATAGTATTATGTAGTATGGTACGTAATGTGTAGCTCATGCGATATAACTACTGTTATCCAGGATCTCCTTCGATTGTAGTTGAATAAACTATACTTACTTACTTACTTTCTTACTTACTTACTTACTTACTTACTTACTTGCTTACTTGCTTACTTACTTACTTACTTGAAATATACAATCATTTCATTCATCGAGTAATTTACGGGAACACATGAGGCCAACAATTTGACCTACTCCCAACTGAGTGTCTTCATAGCTTGGTTAATTTTTTCAGTGTCTATGAAAGGCACTTGTTTAAATTGTCCAGATTCGTCGTCACTTTTTCTTTTCCGAGTAAAATGTGTAAATATACTAATACAACTGTCATAAAATTGAGTAAACTAACGTCCACCGATAATCGAAGTGGGAGCTGAAATCCGCAATTAGTTACCTGGTGCTTGAGACGCACTAGAGTTAAAGGCGTATATACCAGACGGATTCCAGAATCCATCAATCATCATTTCCGGCATACTCCCGCTAGTCGCCTTGGCCATGAATATAGTTCCTGAAAACTCCCCCTCACCCTTAGCGGTCCAGAATAGAGTATTGTTGTAAAATGCGAGGCCTCGAGGACCATGAAGGTTTCCAGAGAAGAGTGTGCGAACCTCCAGAGTATCCAGGTGAATGTATCGTATCAAATCATTTTCTTGATCAGAAAAGATCAGTCGGTTACCAGGTTTATCTAAAACCAAGTCAATGAATGTTTGTGCAGTTCTGGTGAAATTGGTGAGAGCCATTTTGTTTCCACCATCCATATCTGCTTTATATATTGTCACAATGGGACCAACTGAAGAAAAATACATCAACCTTGAAGGAACAGAAGAAATGAAGAATTCATGTCTATGAGCAGCAGTTTTGTTTGTTTGATTTTTTTTAGGTACAGAGACAGGATTCTTCTTCGTGTTATTCACAAATAACCATGATAAGTATATACTAAAACAGTGGATAGCATTGAAGGCGCGCTCTGATTGGCTACTCCAAATCGGAATATCCTTCGCTATTCACCTCCAAGCAACTCGAAGGGGATTTGCCCCCGAAAATATTGTGATCGTTGCAGGAATAAATGAGTTAAAATCACCCTTTCGTGAAAAATTATCTCACTGTTTTAGTATATACTAAAACAACTATTCGCCTCAGTGTCAATGGATATTTAACGAAGCGGCGAGGCAAACATCCACCACTAGCTACCTTCACTTCGGTGACTAGTTGTTTAGGACGGTGCCTACTATTGTTATTGCGCATAGGTTCTGCGATTTTTCAGATACTCGGGTTTCCTATCGGTGATACTCACTAATACAGGGATATTTTTGCGCGGTTTAAAACTATGCCGAGAAAGTAGACGTTTGTAAGTATTCTTGGTATCCAAAAAAAAAATTGGAGGTAACCATGCATTCTTTAGAGATAATTAAGCTTCAATTTGAAAAAGAACACCTTGCATTGTTTTGTATTTTAGAGCTTTTTACATCTTTGAAAAATGCGTGGTTACCCCAATTTCCTTTTTGGATTTCAATAACACTTGTTAAGACCTACCTTTCCTGCATAATCATAAATGGGGGCAAAAATACCTTTGAATTAGTAGGCACCCTCCTTTAATTAACTTTAACTTCTAGGACGCCTGGTATCTCAAATCAGCAAAAATCTGTCATCATCATCATATGTTTGTTTAACCACGGTATTACATTCAATTACAAGAAAAATAGCCTTCCAGTGAGCCGGAAACACAGAAAAGCATCAATAAAAGGAGCAATTTACTGATCTTGTACAATTATGACAACATTACTACCCCAGACGAAAATGGTGAATACCTGTGAGGTTTACCAAACAGAGAACGAAAATGAAGAAAGGTGCTTTCCTTCTATAAAATACAGAGGGAGATTCCAGATTCTACAGTATCTGTTAGGCAAGCATTTTATTCTTACCCTGAAGAGCTATCCAAAGCTATTCCTTGAGGTGTATCTACTTCAGCTAGGGTTACTATATAGGGACTGTTAATTCCTTTAACTCTGATTTTATGTTGGGCCCCTTCAGCAAAATATATGTTCCTTCCTAGGCTGTCAATCTCAATTCCCATTGGTTTTCCAAGTCCTGGTAACACTAGTTGAGGAAGGCTGTCGTTTAGGCCGGAACGTTGAATGTATCCATATTCGTCGGTCCAGTACATTTGTCTTTGTATTGGATCGTACGATACGCCGATTGGAGAGTACAAAAAGGTAACTGGTACAATCGATGGAACTAAATGCTTTTGCAAAGGCAACGACATCATGTAGCACACTCTGCGACCTTTTTCACATACAAGCAAGAAGTCGTTGGAAGCATCTGAAAAAGAACGTTGTTACTGTGTAAATACCTTGATGACTATGGCAGTAAACGTATTGCTTTTTCTATAACTGTGGGTGGATCTGTGATTAAAGTTGTAAGCTCGGTTGATTTGAAAAAAAGCGATGCTGAACACAGGAACAGCTGTGATAATTATCATTTCAAAGTTGAATTGTACTTACCGAAGTTTTCAATCGTCAGATTCGAGCAAATTACAGATGCATCTTCATGGTGGATACAGTTGTGGTCATTCCATCCATTATGGGGACAATCCACAATGGAGTTTTCATTGCCAATACAATGCACGTTATCCAACCATATATGTCCATTTCCAACGCCAAACAAGCTGTATTTCGGAGCAAGATGAGCTCTTCTATGACCAAGTTGACGACAAACAACTTGTGCGTCATTTAGATCCCAGTAATCATCGCACACAGTTCCCCAGTAGCCATCATGAAGTACCTCGACTCTTCCTTCTCCGGGTCTAAAGCCATCAGCTAACCTCACGATTTGATCTAAAACAAAATGTAACATGTGAACTGTTTTGCTCAATCGTGGTTTCAGGAAGGAAAGAAGAAGAAAAAAAGAAAACATATATATATAGCATTTTAAATGTTGATTTCTAAGATAGTCAATGATGACCAGATTGGATTTCTTAAAGTCGTTTTATTGCAGAGAATATAAGATTAATCGAAGACACAATAATCAGTACTGCTGCCCAAAATATCCCATGTCCTCAAGACTCGCGGAATCAAGGAATTGTCGAATATTGGCATCATTATTATGTATTAAGATAGAAGTGTTTTGTTGCTGTTAGTTATGCACGGATTCATGTTATTTTGCTATGACGCTTTTTCACACGTTGATTGCCGTGATCTTTGTACAAAGACTTTTCAGGTTGACCATGCTATGCCAGCTATAAAGATCGATGCATATGCGTGTCTAATTTCAGTCACCTATTAGCTTAATACGCTCATGAATTCCGCATGACTTTTTGAACATCAGTGAATAAGAAAATGGTGGTCAGTTTAAGGGCGATTGACATTAACTCCTTAGGACTAAAAATAGATGCCTTCTTCCACACAGAACATTAATTCTATTTTGTCGTGGCTAGATTTTTTATTGTCATGTCAAATGAAGAAAGTATTTCCAAATCATGTAACCAACTTCTCTATTTTCTTAAATAACATAAAAAGAAAACGCCTAAACTCTTTTGAACTGACACTCTGGTGGGGACGGAGGACGGAAACTATTTAAATAGCATTATGTTTGCAAGCACAGTGCATGGAATGTTGTTTTGTATGATGCCGTTCGATATGTGAACATTTTCTCAAGGACGTTTATATTAAAGTCAAATCAACGTAACTTATCTTTAGCGTGCATTTGTTCTTTCATGCCTTCTTTTTTAATTCAACATCCCAAAAGTTGTACTATCACATGTATCCCAACAAACGGAGCTCGCCTAAAGCAACGCCTTGCCAACAATACGAGTCTTTATATATGGAGCATGAAGCAACAATTTAAATGACAAAAAAAAGGGTAGCCTGCGATGTGATGCGAATATGATCTAACAATTGACCGGGGAAAAAAAGATACTGAAGTTAAAAAGGTAAGATAGACTGACATTCACTGTTTCTTCTTTAGTGAATAAACAGAGGATAATGTACGGTGAGCAAATTAGGCTTGGCATGAGAAGTAGAATGCTTTTATACACAAGATTATTGTCACCTATCCGACTATATACTAGTTACTAGTACAATGCTACTAGGCCTTACAATAGCGAGAGATCTAACATGGAACGACCATGTAACTGAGATAACCAAAAAGGCTAGTAAGAGACTCTATTTCCTAACTTAGTTAAAAAGAGCGGGAGCTCCGAAACAAGATCTAGCAATGTTCTATGTATCGTGCGTGAGATCCGTTATAGGTTATGCAGCACTTGTCTTTTTCAACGGTCTCCCCCAGTACTTAAAGAACGAGCTGGTAAGGCTCAAGAAAAGAGCATTATCAATAATAACGTCAGGAAAGTGGAACTCGGCAATAGAAGTGGGGGTAACACCCATTTTGGAGCATCATTACGTACTATGCAGCAAGCTTTTTGATAACATTGCCAGCGATCCAAACCATAAATTGAAAGCGCTCCTTTCACCAGACTATGGCAATTCACCCTATAACCTAGGACGACAGCGCCATTTTAATATGCCGAAGCTTTGTACGAACAGAACAAGAAACTTTTATATATGCGATGTCAAAACAGTCCAGGCTGTAGTTTTATCCCACTTATAAACATACTTTATAAGTTAACATATTTTAAACATAAATATTTTATATGGAATTTTTAACATTGTCTTAATAATCAGTTTTTGACTTATTATCTAGGATTCATTTGTAATTTTTTAAGTATTGTGAAGTATTTGTAAATAATTGCATAATTCAGCCTTTTGGCTGCGATGCAGTTTTAATAAACTATCTATCTATCTATCTATCTATCTATCTATCTATCTATCTATCTATCTATCTATCTATCTATCTATCTATCTATCTATCTATCTATCTATCTATCTATCTATATAGCCTCAGGTAATCTTACAATCAGACCCAAAACAAAGTTAACTTACTATTAACGTATCCCGCTAATTCGCAACTTGCCTAAAGTAAAAGATAAAGGAGCACTCAACGCAGCAAGTCAGCAACGTAGATAAAGTGAATCGCAAAGTGATGTAAATCAACTTTAATTATCTCCAGATAAATGTGTTGTCGCTCAAACTTGTTAAGGACGAGAGCACAATCGTTCCCCTAGTTGATGGTAAATTGGCATCTCAAGCCATACGGCAGAGGCCCTGGAAAGCTTTAAGGGGCGTGGGTACAAGGCAAATACATGTACCCTGCTGTACGACACTTCAAATAGATCCAATGCACTAAAATAGGGAATTCATGATTCAAGGAAAACAAGGCATTCCAATAATATGTTCTGTGAGGATACAATATATGAACTTTATTTAAGTGTCAACTGTATTTAGTATCACCCAACTAGTGGACTAATGCAAATCCTGCATTTTGATTGGCTACGATGCTAGAGGACTATTGTTAATAGTACTAGTCCTCGAGTAGCAAAAAGCGTGACGTTTTCTTTCGTTTTATTCTCAAATAAATATCTCTTTAACTTGCATTTGCTAACTTATTGGGTTTTGTTTATTAGCGCCCGGATACTAATTGGGGACACTGTGCAGAAAGAAAATCAAATCGTGGGCTGGTTTTGGGGCAGAGCGTAAAACCCGGAGTACCCACAGGAAAAAAATCCTCGGTGCTCTCGTCACTGCGCCATTCCTGCTCCTTCGAAGACAATATCGGCGCCCGGGACCTCGTGTAGTCGACGAACAGCAAAGACACCACATTGCATTGCATTGGTTCGATTGTTAAAGGACAATATTCTTCATGGCGTGAAAGGAAAAAAGAGCTTTAAAACTCCCGACTCTTGAAAATGTTGTAATACCGATATGAGCATGCCAAAAAAAATCTTTTACCTGAGCTTTGTGGAGTATACTTGCAGACCACTCCGACGTCTTCCGCATGATAGCAATTGTGACTTCCCCATCCGCCATGACGGCACTGAGCGATACTCGTTTCATCACCCACACAATGAACATTATCGAGCCATATTTGACTCGGAGTGGAGTAATCATCATACCAGGAACAACAATGAGTGCTCCATGCCCCTTCCGAAAAACCCAGCATGCGACATATCACGTTTGCCTCATCTATTCCCCAGTAGTCGTCGCAGATAGTTCCCCAGGTGCCATTAAGGTACAATTCTACTCGTCCTTGATTAGACGTTGGTCCATCCCTCAAACGAACTCTTAACTCTAAAACAAACAAAAAATTATGGCCTTATTTCAGAATCGAAGGTTTATTCGGGACAGTTTTAAATGCGAACAATATTTACGAAACGTGTGGTTGGCAAAACTTCTCCGCCAGAAAAAAACTGCTCTTAGGGCAAAGAAAGTTAAACAATCAAACTGACACAACTGAATTTTGCCAAGAAGGTAAGCACGACTTACAATATCTTTTAGCGCGAACGCTTATCCAAAATATTAACATACGTAACTTACGTCTTTCTTCAACTTACCAGGATGGGGGCCAGGTGCTAAGGTTGGACCTATAAAGTAAAGCAAGAGGAATTTATTAAATCGAACGTGGTTCAGCGTTGTCTGGTACTCTTATCAACAACGATATTCGTCATCACAGTGGTCAAAATGTCCACAACAAATTTTGACCACTGTGACGACCAATATCGTCGATAAGAGTATAGACAACGCTGTGAACCACCTTCGATTTGTTTGTTACCACAATATTCAACGCCAAGCAAAGTTTTTATTTCAGAGCGTGACTAAAATCATGGACACGAAGAAAGAGCAAGCGTTGTGTATAACTTTCTCGCAATATGATTGGTTTATTTCCCAAAATGGGCGTTCCTGATTGGCTTATTACATTGTGAGACAAATTGACGCGAGCATGACGCGTACAACGTTGTCTAGACTCCTATCGACAACTGCAAATTAGCCAATCAGATTACAAGATTACAAGCAATTATGGTAAAAAGTTATTTGGAGAGTATTCTGTTTCTTCCCAATTCATTCGTTTTTTTAGTTTTCTATAAGAATAATAAAACTCCACAGAGCCATCCGCAATACATGAGATTATGAACTTTGTGAAAAGGGTGTCCTAGAATATGCAATCCATTTCGAATATTCTCTTTTCTTGATATTACACGGCATCGGGAAACAACAAGAAAAGCGTGAGTATAAGACTAAGGCAATATAAGTGGTCCGCGCACTACTACTTTCCAGGTACTACTTTTCAGGTATGACACTCTAACAAGTAAACAAAACTTAAAACTAAAAAAAACTAAAAAGTATTAAACAGAAAATTTATTTATTTAGAGTTTAAATAATTCTATAAGATAAGTGGATTTCCATTTTTGTCGCACTCTTATGTAACCTGTAATGTTCCTCATCGCATCCTGCAAAGAGTTTCAGTCAGAACTTCGCTGCGTAATATCTCAAGGACTTAAATTGATAAGTGGTCGAATTAACCTTAGGCCGGTCCAGTTTTAAGGTCACGCAGCTGACTGGCTGGTCCGACATTACTTAGCCTTAATAAATTAAAAGTATTTATGTAATCATCAAGTCAACATGAATCAGCGGTCTAAAACTCCGGACCCCTTCAAAAAATCATACACTAAATGTTGTTACTTCGCAGGTGAGAATAGAATGCCCCTACTCCGTAAAGAGGCTAGGTCACGCAATTTTAGGCAATTTCAGCACTGATCGAATGGTCATAGAATAAACTAAAATATCAAATTGACTGTTCAAAACTATAGAAGAACTCTAATAAAACACAGGGAAGCCAAGAAGGGACATGAATGGACAAAACTGGAGAAGATTAAAATGGATTTGAATTTGGGTAAATTTGAAAAACGTCGGCCCACCTTTTTTCAAATTTATATCAATCTATATCAAAATGTCATTTATACAGCTGGAAAATCATTCTCAGTTGTTATGTGGCCGTGATTTTGCAAATGAAAGACTCTTGCTCTGTCAATTTGACGTTTAGAGCTCATAATGAACAAAATTAAACAAAATTACCTAAAATAGCGTGACCTAGCCCCTTTAATTTAAAACGTAATTATTACGCTTTAAATGCACAATTCGCCTTACTTTCTGTCGGTGGAGCAGAACCGTTGAAGCAAATCACTCCCGCATCCTCGTAATGACTGCAATCATGGTTATTCCATCCACGATGCGTGCAGGCTGCGATGGTTTGTTCATCACCACGGCACTTGACATTGTCCAACCAGATCGGGGACGAATAGTTACCTTCCCCAAAATAAGCGTACCTGACGGCATAACTTGCCGCGGAATAATTAAGCATTCTGCATACAACTGTGGCCTCTCTGAATCCCCAATGATCATCACAGATTGTTCCCCATTGCTCCTGATAATAAACCTCGACGCGGCCTTCATGAAGGTAGCTGGAACCTCTAAGACGTATCACAAGTTCTACGTGAAACAAAAAAAAAACCCGTTCATTTATAACTTGCAAACATAGGGGGTAGTGGGTGGGGGTAAATTGAACAAGGGCTCACCTCTTCGTTTTCTTCTCTTTTAAGTAAATGAATAAGTATTCCATTCCACGAAAAAAAATGTCACTCCGTCGTGTGTTTTTGTGAATAAAGATGATTGGTAGATGACACATCTCGCTAAGGCAGACGGCTAATTGCTTGCAGGACTTAAGTTTCTTAATTTAAAAATATATATTATTCTCGAACATATCACCTTAAGCATTATAGCCATGATATTGTTTGCTTAAACACGATGTCAGTAATTGAGGTGGCTTCGTAGTCATTGACCCTTTGTCAGTGTCGGACAGCGGCGATCTAAATTACACATCGTAGCACCACTCTGACGACAACAGATAAAAATCAAGACCAAAATGAAAACTGGAAAAAGACGGTTTGATATTGTGAGATTCTGGAAGTGGATGGAATCTTATTAGTTATCATATGTGTGCAAATATATGCTTTCTGTCAGCATCATCTTTACACAAAAACATTTTAATAATTTCAGAGCTTTCAAAAATTGCTTTCCCCTTTCTCCTAACCAATTTAATGTTTGGTTGCCAATGCTCGAAAATGATTAGTGATCGGTGGCGAGATCAACACCTGTGGCCAAAACAAAATGGACTAAGGTGTCTGACCTGTTCTCGCGAGAGATTCAAGGATCGACCTATTATTTACTATTTGAACTCTAGTTCAAGGTTCTCATTTGTATTGCGCGGCGGTATGTGAAAACAAGACCCTTTGATGTTCCTCAAATATAGAAAAACTCTAGCTATCAAATCAACCGTTACGCTAATGCAAATATCTACCTGGCACTGGTGGAGGAGGTGGAGCTGACGGGCCATCTTGGGATGAAATAAAGAAGTTAGTACAGAAACGAGGGACATGTCATTATCAAACTCAATGGATTCAAGCACCGCTCTCATCATATATTCCATCTGGTAACCTTGTGCGTTTTCGTTAGCCGCAGCTACTCTGCGCAATAACCAGAGAAAAATCATTTCTTGCTAGCACGGTGCACACCATTAAGCTTTTGAGAGTAATAACAAAGTCTCGTGAGATTACCTCCTTAGGATTTTAGCATACATGATAGAGTTACCGCACTATCAAGAAAGATTGACGAGAATTTTATCATTAACCTTCACAGGTCATGTTGTCTTCGGCTCCAGCTGTAAACCATTTGGGCATGCGCATTTGTATCCTCTGGGCTCCAATAAACACAGATGACTGCAGCCACTGTTGTTTACACCACGGCATGGAGGACTGTGCATCTGTGACGCTACAAAAAAATGGAAATAGGTTTAGCCTCTTGCAAATGAGGTAGAAAAAAATAGGGCCGGAGCTACACTTAACCAA
The DNA here is from genome assembly GCF_036669935.1 of Montipora foliosa. Classification (NCBI taxonomy): domain Eukaryota; kingdom Metazoa; phylum Cnidaria; class Anthozoa; order Scleractinia; family Acroporidae; genus Montipora; species Montipora foliosa. The sequence continues at coordinate 39,340,449 of NC_090870.1, read as the reverse complement.
GTGAGACTCATTCGATCGAAGCAGTATTGACATCAGGACATCGAAACCTCGAAAATAACAACAACAACGACAACAACAATTACTTCTAAAAGTATAAATACCAAAAAAAGCAGAGCTGATGTGGTCGTGTGAAAAAAAAATGAAATTACTTATTCTAATCAAACACATAAGATCATCTAAAACTGTCACTTTTTTATAATCAGCCCCCATATCATTGCTTGAAACGATTAAAAAAAAAAAGACGTCGGTCCGCGTGCGGGCTAATTATAAAGCGAGGCACATTTTCGGTCGAAGAACAAGCTTTGGAGGGATCTCCAGAGTTGCAATGGTAGCAGTTATGCACATATACGATAAAGAGTCCATACGTTACTAGAAAACTACATCGCATAAATATTGTTAAAAAAAATATACTGCCGGACAACATTATAGGCAACAAAAGGTTACCGTCTACTGTTTCCGGTAAAATCCACTCTCAGGTTGAATCCGTTTTTACCTATGTTAAATTGATGATCCTTACTTTACCTGGGTTGAGTACGCACTCAGATAAATTGAAGAAACTTTTTTTTTGCAGGCTAAATTAAGCCTACAGAAAAATTCAAATTAGGGTCAGGTTAGGATTAGTTTTGGTTATTATACATGGATTATTATAGAAAAGTAATTATATATATAATAATGAAAAGAACTGTGCTGGGTTGAGCATGTTTGTCGTCGTTGTGTAGTGTTGTAATGCTGAGACTGAATGGATAAGTGTATGAATACAGAAACCGACAAGAGAATACGTATTATTAAGATGTGTTTAGATGACTGTGTAAGACAGAGCTTGAGGGAAGGTAAAGGTATTTGGTTCACCAGTTTAACCTAGGTAAAAACGGATCCAACCTAAGCCCGGATTTGACCAACAACATTGACCCCAGTACTAGCGTAATCGCAATGAAGGGTTTTTATGACAGCAATCATGCAGTAATAATTAAGACCGTGCGCTCATATGGTTGTCTCCTAACGCTAAAATGCTGGCAATTCCTTTGAATAGTCCTACAGCTAAAGAGCTTGCAAGAACATCAAAATGGTGTGGAGAAAACAAATAAGTGTTCAATTAAATAACGGAATTATCACTTTAGAAAATGCAACAACACCACCAAAACAAAAGATTTCATTGGTTCTTACCACACCCTATTGTTTATTAGCTAATAAAAACCGAGAATTCTGTGAGTAAATTGCATCGTGTTAAGGGTTAGTTCACCCAATCAGAATCAAGAAATTTTGTGATGCATGTTATTTGGTACAAAAACGGTAATGAAATTACCAACTGGTTGTCTTGACTCATCTGAGACTACAACGCCTGTTAAAAGAACATCCGAGAGATGGCCAAAGTTCTGCATCAGCAGTGGACGTGTTCTGTTAAACCACTGAATACTTTGGCTGTTCCAGTCAACCCAATAAAGATTGTCACCATATAAGGCAAGATCAGCAGGGAAAATGTTTTCACTGATGTAGTGTATAGTGTCAACGTTTTGGCCATCAAGGTCTGCTGAGTCTATGTAGTTATCATATGCATCCATCCAATAAATGCGTTCGGCGTCATAGTCAATGACCACACTCATAGGGAAGAACACATAGAACCAACTGTAGCCCAAGGGAAATATATTTATTCGATGATTGCCACTTAAATAGGCTCGCTCTATTTTTGGATCTGTTAGGCCCCAGTCTGTCCAGAACATGTACCTTGAATGACAAATAAATACAAGATTAAACCAATAAAAATTGTATGGAAACAACAGAGATTAAAGGCAATTTTTAAAGTTTACCGTTAGAGGTTAATAATATATTTGGCAAAGGGATGTCTTAAAAAAGATTACATTTATCATAGCCTTTCCTGGTGAGTGAAACAAGTTTAAACAAAAGTTACCTACCCTGACTTAGGATCTACGGCAATTCCTCGAGGGTTATAAACTTCCGTCGTAAACAAGGTTTTCCTATAACTTCCGTCAATCTTTGCTACTTCTATCCTCTCAAACAGGTAATCAGTCCAGTACAGCAATTCACTTTCCCATTCACAGGCCAGTCCATCCACCTCTCCCAGGTCATCTCGTATAAGTACCTTTATAGAAAAAAAGAAGGGATGGATCCTTAATTTATGTCAAAACAGCCGGCTCGTTGACTCTGAGCAGACGTTGTGAGTCCTCTGTCGGTTACTCAACTGTTCAAACTAAGAATCCGAACAGAATTTACTCTCTCGAAATTTTACAAAATGCATTCGGAAATTTCATAGCATCCATAACAATGAGAAATACAGAATGCAATGCATGGATATTAAAACAATTTATTTTTTTGCTGGGTGCCACTGATCTTGCATTTACAGAATAGTTGATCCCGACAAGAGAAGATAGTTAACAAAAACGTCTTTGTTAATTAACGTAATTAAAATACAGAAGCCGAGAACATTGTTCATTACCCTGGTTTCGCCAGTAACAAGATCCATACTGTTGATAGTAAATTGGGCGTAGTCGCTCCAAAATATTATGCCTTTCTCATGGTGGATGTCTATTGCTCCAGTGTCTGTAAAACCCGTCTTCACAGTCTTAACATTGACATGGTGGAAGGTGTAATTGTATGTCTTCAGGTCAATACAGTTGATACTGTGCTGGTCAATGAAGTACAAGCTGGGATCCTCCGGACAGCCAAAGGCACCTACAGGTAAAAGTTTATTCGTTGATTTTGAATTAACATGGCTGCTTCTCTGGTTCTTGGCATGTTAATCTGTTCACGGAATACTTGGATTTGCAAAGAAGCCATCCTTTTTGAGGGGATCACGTTTCAGAAAATCTACAAATCGTTCATTCACTCATTTCTTTGAATATTTCAAGCACAGGAAACGCGTTAGGAATGCAAAATACGAAAACACAATAATAAGGGCCTCCTAGTGACTACATGTTCCTTTGTTCCGTAGATAACATCGAAATTTCTCCCTTGCTTCCAAGAAACAGCTTAAAGTGCACATGAACAGTAATGGTCTAAGAAGCATTTCTGTACCACAACAATTTAATTTATGTTACGAGAACACATCTAAAATGCGAAGAAAGCTCTTTTATTTTTAAGGAAAATATCGGACAAAGGCCTGGGATCGAGTTGAGGATTTTGATGCCATCAGTTGTGTAAAGATTGCAACTTGTGC
>NC_090870.1:39294777-39317277 GCF_036669935.1 Montipora foliosa | reverse complement strand
ATTCCCAATCTAAGGTCTAAGTACTTGTTCTGTTTGTACTTGGTTCTTTCAGCAATTGTTCCTGGAGTGCATATCGTACCTTCCACTAGAGACCATTCTTCTTTGTTCTTTTTGTTTAGTATACTGATATCTGGCTTGTTTGCACCGTCCTTAGGACATTTTTCAAGTTGCCATGGTATGTCACATAATATCTTTGCTTCTTTGTTTTTCTTTGCTTGGCTGAGGGTGGGATTACACATGCCATGGAGAAGAATAATCAGATTCATCGAAACCATATTTTTCAAGGAGAGCATGATAGACAGGGCGAAGCATGTTGTCATGTCGAGTTTTGTAAAGTGACTGAGCTATATGAGAGCAGCCACAAAGTACATGTGATACAGTCTTTTGTTTCAAAGAACAGAGTCGGCAGGACAGTTCTTCTACTTGTTGTGCAACTTCTGGGATCTGTAGGTCTTGGTATTCAGGAGTTGTTGTCTGATACTTGTGTCGATTGACATTATAATGTCTGGAATGTTCTTCCACTGTTTAAGATGTCATATGAATTATTTGATATTTGGGGATCATTCCAGTGTTGAGTCACAAATTTCCCGACCCAGGGCTGTTTCTGTGTATCTCTCATGTGCCTGTTCGGTTCGCCTTGTCTATAATGCTCTTTACTTTGTATGGTTCCTTACCGCTTACGCGCATTTCTTTGTCGCCGTTTCTCAAGATTGTTTTTCTCCATCGTCAAAATCACACTCTGTGTTCAGTTCCTCTGCGTACTTCTTGGCATCTTTAAATATAGGTCTTAAATGGCTTTGTTCTTTTTCAGGCCTGGGATGACTTTACGAGTTTGATATGCTGGTCTTTTGAGTTGTTAATGTAGTTAGCTATTTTTAACTTGGTGTTCTTATACAATGTTTCTAATTCGACTAATCCTTTCCCTCCTTGTTCTGGCTGTAGGTAAAGCAATGGTGTTGATTCATGCTTAGGCTTTCCACTACAGTCATTGATAACTTTTCTTGTTAGCCTGTCGAGTTCTTTGAGGTGATTAAGACACCAATCGGTGGTCCACATATAGTACTGTAAGACAGGTACGGCATAAACATTGGGGACACGAACGTTTCGTGGTATTGACAATGGAGAAGTCCAAACTGCCAACAAACGATTCTCGTACTGATTGGAAGCCTCTCAATAACTTTATCCTCTAGATTCTGAGTATTCTGGTACTTTCCTAAGAATTTGTAGGGATCCTAGCTGCCTATCACTGGGATGGAGCAGTCGTTACTTACAGGAATTTCTGAGGCGCTGTCGTTGGATGCCAGTTTTCCTCGTTTCATATGTATTGCAGCGCACTTGTTAATTCCCCATTCTAAGCCAATGTCTGCAAACATCTTCTTCAGCTTTCTTGTCACAGATACTGCCTTTTGTTCAGATCGATGATAAGTTTTCAAATCATCAACAAAAAGGGCGTGGGTGATTTTTCTGTCTGGGGCATGTGATAGTTTATATCCTTCCGTGCTCCGAGGTACCATGCAGTTGGGTTAAGTGATAGAGTAAAAAGCTGGACACAAAAAGAGTCTCGTTGTAGAATTCCCCTGTTGACTTTGATGAGGCCGATGGTTTCTTTGGACCTTGTTGGTGGTTACTTCCAGATTGATGTTCCATGTTTTCTAATAGATTTATAAGATGTATGAGGTCTGCATTTATGCCATGCAGTTTAAGGGTTTTGATAATCAATTGGTGTGAGACGGAATCGAATGCCTTTTTACGTCTACCCAGGTGCAGGATAGGTTCTTCTTGTGGAAGTGGGCGTCTTCTAATATCATCTTATCAATCAGCAGATTATCTATGCTGCCCATTGATTTTGCTTTGCCTCCTCTTTGATCGATTTGCATCAGATTGTTCTTGTACTCGTGTACCTGTAGTTGATGGTCAATCACTGACGTGATGAGCTTGTATAAGGTGTTTAAACAGGTTATTGGACGGTGGTCAGGAGCGGATGGGTTATCCTTCTTCGGAATCATAACACTTCTTCCTACGGCAAGCCAAGCTGGTATCCCTAGTCTCTCTGTAAGTATGGTGTTCAGTGCTGCTGCGATGTCTCCATGAAAGGTATCCATTTTCTTTATCCATAGTTGGTGATTTTATCTTTACCTGGCGAAGACCAATATCTCTTGTTTTTAATACTGTTGGTGATTATTTCTTTGGTTATCGTTATAGGTCCGCTTGGTTGGATAATGTGCTGTTTAAGGGCTGTTTCACTATCCTTTATTCAATCTGCTTCAATAGGTACTCCGCTTGCACTCTCCCATATTGGTCTCCAGAATCTTTCGAATTCTTCTCTTGTTGTTATTGATGTGGTGGTGGCATCTGATTAGTTGAAGATGGCTTTTCTTTACCAGTATATTGTGGGTGATGATTTGCTTCTGTTGATTTGATAATGTTGTTTAAATGGCTGTAGAGCGAACCTTCATCTACATCGAACCACGGGTTGGTCTTGAATCTTTCATAAGCTGTCTTCTTTCTTTCTTTCTGTCTTTTCAGGGCTCGAATGGCGTTAATCTTCCTTTCCTTTAAAGTTGTCAAACTTGCCATGGTTATTCTTCCTTTAATTTCTTTGATCATCTAGAATCGATTTTTTTCATTTTTGGCGTAAGTTCATAATTGTCACGTATCCTCTTCAGTTCTTCGCATATCTGAGAGGTATGTTTTCGCAGATTATTCATTTTTCTTTCCATGTTAATCATCCATCGAGGTTTCCTACTAGTTTTTCTTTCTTTATCCTCGTTCCTTTCTTTGGTATGAATTGATTTCCATGTTTTTACAACAGAGTGAATTGAAAAGTTGTATTCCCAGAGGTACTGGAGTGGGTTTGCAGCGTATTGTAGTCGAGCTATGTCTATTTTCTTGATGTAGCTTTTCTTTTAACAAAGGTGTTTACATCTCGCTTATTCATAATCGCTATGTCTTTCACAAGGTCATCATAGATACACTTGGCTGCTTGCGTTATTTGTGCAAGCCAACTAGGATCTTCAATTGTCCAGTCAATGCTTTGTTGTTGTTCACTTGTTTGATCTTCGGTTTCTGTCTCTCTATTGTTTGGTCTTTGTTCACTGGTTTCTCTTTGTTCTTGAGGTTCATTTGTTATGCGTACTGCGCTCACCTTACACGTTTTTTCTAGTTTTTGCTATTTATTATTATTATTATTATTATTATTATTATTATTATTACGCTTAACATGACAACTACATTTATTTTACAATTCATCCCTTATAGGCAGAAAACCTTTATCTTCTACTTGACCACATACACACGTTAAAAAGCACTGACGTACTAGCTTTTTCTCGCTTGACGAAAATATTACTTTTACACACAGCGGTTAAACCTTTGGGGCACTCTCTCAAATACGGCCGGTTTTCCCCAGAGATTCTCTTAGGGGAACAATAAGCACTTAATGACTGGCCCCAAGGGAAACAAAAACTCAGTGTTTACCGAGGAGCCAGTCATTAAGTGTTTTGTTATACCTTCCAACTCAAAATAGAACAATACACAGATAAAAATTATTTGCTTGACGTCGGCTCGCGTACAGATTTGCCGCTGTTTCAAAGGTGCACGACCTGATCACGTGTGAGTCGAAAGTTCAAGTTGTTGTTGCCCTAGGGCGTCATGAAGTTTTGACCAATGACACGTGACACGTTCTCCTCCAACCAGAAAACGTATTTGAGTTGGGAGGTATAACAATGTGGGATGACTCATAGAGTACGTCATTAACCGAATGCCTTGAACTTTACCATGTGAGCCTTGCGTATGCAACGCTGTAGATCAGCTGAAAAGATAATTAAAATAATTTCACTTTTTATGAAAGGATTCGTAGAAGAAGTGACTTAGAATAACATTTGACGATAAAAACTTGCGACAAAACGTTGCTTAATAACATTGTAAGATTTAAAAAAGGTAATTCAAACCTAATCTGAACGTGCAAACGGACTCCATACGTGCGAAACGTTTTGTTTAACCCGTAAATTATTTTCTCTTATTGTTCGTTTTAGTATTTAGAGAACCTATTTTTATACATTCTTGACTTGATACTGACGTTATGTTAATGTCGAAACGTCGTCGATTTTAGCTCTTTATAGCTTTTTATCGTTTATAACTTTTTTAAATCTTACAATGTTATTAAGCAACGTTTTGTCGCAAGTTTTTATGAAAGGATTCTAAACTTTATTGTAATATAATATATTTTGTTTTAAAAGAGTTCCTAACCTTTATTTTAAACCCCTCAATGTATGGACATACAACTTTCCTTCTAAAATCTCAGATGTGTACTTTTCCGATTAATATTAGGTAATTTAGTAAAGGTCTTGGCGTTTTTGGAATACCTATTATGACGTCTTCAAGAATGAGAGGTCTTTTTCGTTTTGCTCTCAGTCAGGACGAGCTCATTACACCTCTAATTTCAGTGGATATCCCTGTAGGTCGACGCTGCTCTATTGTTTGTAGGGTTAGGGTCCATTGTTTCTTTTGTATCGTCTTTTGTGTTCATTGCTTTCCCTATTCCCATCCCATTATGCAATACATTTGGGGGCTCTTTACCTAAAAGCAATACACGTTATTTACTCTTGGGACTTTATCGTGCTTCGGTGAACAAATGCAAATAATCCCCCAAAATGAACTGTATCATGGGTATAGGCTAGTTTTCATTATCGACCCAGGCACAAGCACAACTTAGGGGCACTAATTTCACCGTGAAACGAGCATCGAAATTCTTCTTTTACCTTGTGCTTGTGCTTATGCTTGTGTTCGCTTGCGTCGTGTGAAAACGAGGCGCAGCATAAGCACAAGGAAATTTGCTACGTCTGGCCAGTGAAAGCGCTCGTTCCAGATTCCCGGCTTCGGAACATTTGAACAAAATGGCGGATGCTGTGGTTGATTTTGATGCTTACGTCGACGTTTGTTTTCACTAGCATAAGCTACTTATGCTTGTGCTTGTGCTTGTACTTGCGCCACTAGTGAAAACCAGGCTTATGGGATTATTGAAAATGGCGAATTGAAATAAAATACCTTTGAAGTTGTTTTCAAAAAAGACTTGAGTACGAACAGAAGAAAAAGAGGTGGTGCAATGATTCAGACACTTTATTGCAGAATGTACACTTGTCATGATCACTATATCTAATTTTTAATAATTTCTCATTTGTATAGAGAATTGAATTTAAAATTTTGTATTGAAAGCTTTTCACATCTGGTTCAAAAGTTTCTTAATGCGGGGAGAAGGGTAAAAACAATTTTCAACTCTTCCTCCGATAACGCGAAATTTTGTCTTACTGTCTTTACGCTGTTAGGTATTGATCATGAGTAGTAATCTTTAGATTTCTTTTTCTGGATATAAAAAATGCCACCATTATTCTAAAAACTATAAATGCCTCTTTTTCCATTTTGTTTGCTTGATTAATCTTAGATTAGACGGTATAGAGTGCCTTAGCCCCATCGATGTAAGAAAAATAATAATATTTCTTATTCGTTTTCTTACTGCTTCAAATGATTCAGTGCTGCCTAAATCAAATCACAGACATCTGCTTCTGAAGTGGAAAGAGAGGACACTGGAGTTCCAGTTAACGTTTTGGGCGTGCATTCGAATTCTTGTGGTCAAGATGCCGGGGTTCAGCAATTAAACTCGGAGGAACATTCCTCGACTTTAGCAAAACGGACGGGCGCATTGATAACAGTGGCTTTACTCGAGGTTTTGAAGTCATTAAGGTACAAGACTCTTTCTTCTACAACTCCCTTTGAAGTAGAATCGGTCGACATGGTTTGTTAAAGGAAGGCTCAAAGACAATGTATGCTTCTGGGAACGTGGCTTACGCGTCTCCTTTCATTATTTCCTGTATCTGTGATGGTTATAACATTCCTTTTTACATTACGCCACCTTCGGTACGTTTTGCCAACAATCACTCTGCCCTTCTGCATCCGGAGTTAGTTCATTCTTTGATTTTTGAGTTACCCCTGTCTTTCTCAACCAGGTCCTGTGGTAAAAAAGCGCTTAATTTTGGAGCTTAGATACATAAAACAGAATGTTTTCAAGGAGAGATGTATGCTTTAGGATTGGAGGGTTGGTCTAGACTATTTTGAGAAGGGTTGATCTCAAGAGCGAATCGAATTGACTTGAATATCACCACCTGCACATTTTTCCTAATCATCATCTTATACAAAAATGAAACCACAGTGAAAAAGTCTGCAAAGTTTGACAATATTTCGTTATTTACAAGAGACCGCTTGAATGGACATTCACATACCTTTGGAGGAGCACTGTACAAAGCAGATGCGAGCAATTTCATGCAAACTAGAGGTTAAGGAAGGTTTATCGCGTTGCTACAGCCAAGGATGAGTCAGGTAAGCCGGTAAGTTAGGCACATTTTCCATGAGAAAGGATACCACAACGTCTTCCTAGAAAATTGAACACGCAACAAGGAAAGGTTTGTGTTAGCCCTTTTTTCAAGTGCTGACATGAACAGGGTTGATTTTTTCCTATTAGCTCCTTTGGAGAGAGGAGCAGCGAGGTCAGTTGAAGGAGTAAACCTTCCCATCCTGGTTCACGAGCTCATGGACACGGGTGCAGATGTCGATAAGAGTTCCTGAGTGCTACTGTTGCTCTGAGAATCTTTCGTACGAGTTGAAAATTTTCGATTGCTTACTTATCCGGCCCTGCTCCATCATTCAGCAACGATGAGCGCATTTGCGATCATCTTTTTCGTTCCCTGATTGAGGCGAGGGCATTGTATCCAAATTTCACGTGCGTTGATTGTTTGCGGCATACACCTGGCTGATTGAGAACCACTTAATTTTCAAAGCGTCTTTGAGGAGGGACCCCCTTGATAAAGGAATTAAACCAATTAATATAATTGCGAATTTAAATAATGTATTAGAAATATAAGGTTTAGGGTGTAATTTAATTATTATTTGTGTATGAACAGAGCTTTACCGTAATCAAGTAATAGTCAACTGGTTGCCTCCTGCAAGTATTGGCTCCTAAGCGTTCTTAGGCATGCTAGTATGAAAACTACTGGGTTGCCAGTAATACATTTCACCCTTGTTTTCATTTTTCTATTGATATCTCTGGTCTTGTGAAAATTTGTTTTCAATCGTTTGAAAAGAAAAAACTTATCAGACACGATCACAAGGGATTCGCCAAGAGAAGCAAAAGTGATATGAAAAATGGCCCGCCGTGAGAGACACTGAAGACAGATTTCAAGGTTTTTAACGGTATTCATAAGTTCCCGGCCTGGAGGATACATGCAGAGTAAATAAGGGAAAAATTTAACCCTTCAATTTAAACGTAATGCTATTAAAAGCTTGATCCTTGTGGGGCCCTATATGAAAAGCAAAAATATAAATGAACGTAAAAAGCGTTAAGAAAACTGAACTGAAAAACACAGCCAGGTGGCTATTTGCAATGCGAGAATTCATATCAGTGATATATATAGAGCAAGTTTTCAGAATAGGCTTCCGTTTACGAGTGCAACGCCCTTACCACTGGGTATCGTCGTCTCCTTGGCTATGGGTACCCTAAGGTTGGAATGAGGTTTCACTTTCAAGGTATCACTTGATTACATAATCCTCGTTACATGACCACCGTTAGCGTTTCTGATACATAGTATACATATGAAAATATGAATTTCAAAGAACACCTTTAAAAACTGCTGAAAGAGCATGTGAAATGATAACATCTAATATTATTACATTTTAAAATTAACTTATTTTTTCCAGTCCTCCCTCATTTATTTTTTAATTTTAAAATAGAAATTAAATTTGATGTTGAAGTTTCAACTTGATGACATGTAGATAATGACAAAGATCACAGTTAACTTTCACTTATGCACAAGCACAAGCATAATCAAGCACAAGCATAATCAAGGATTGGAAAATGGCGCGTTTTGGCTTTTGCGCGGCTTTATCCTTGATTTGGGGTGGGGGTGGGGATGGGGGTTTGCTGTTCCATTTTATTCTGTCCAAGATTGTCTGAGAGCTTCGACTGCCATTACTCACAGCGTCATGCATAGCAATCATGACAATAAATCTGAGCTCAAACGCTTCAAAGCTCAATGCTTTTAAAGCAAACCTGGTCATTTATCAGTGAACTCATACAAAACAGCAGAATTGTGCTTATTTGATTTATATAAAATGAATAAAAAATTCACGTATCGTAAGCCTGTGTGAAGTGCAGGATGCATTGTTAATGAGAGAGTTCTGCTGCGTGGAAGACGAAAAACGCTACAAAACATATAGAAAATGCATCGGCTGGTAATTGCAGGAATAATTACAGTAAGAAAAAAAAGTTAGTTTGTCTGTCAGCAAGACTCGAACCTGCTCAAAAACATCAGGTACGCTGCTCTTGCTATAATAATAATAATAATAATAATAATAATAATAATAATAATAATAATAATAATAATAATAATAATAATAATAATAATAATAATAGCAAAGTATTTGTCAGGGCATTTAAAATTCTCAATGCGCGTACATTGGGAAGCTAAAAATCTGAATTATATATATAATTTTATGTAACAAAAAATAACTAAGTAAAATCGTATAACTATCTAAGGGTTAAAATAATCGCAAAAAAGAAATAGGTTCAGTCTCAGAATTTTTTACAGATTTAGGCAGACTGTTCCATAGTTTCGGGGCGCAATAAGAGAAGGTTCTTTGACCATAAGTGGCTGTCTTGACGTTCGGAACTTGTAGAACTAAATGGTCGGATGAACGTAAAGAACGAGCTGGTTTATATGAACTAATAAGCGAAGTAAGATAACTAGGCGATTGTCCATTCAGAATTTTGTAGCTTAATAGTAAAATCTGAAAAGTGATGCGTGACCTAACAGGAAGCCCATGCAGGTTCTTATCACTGGGGTAATGGTCTCTCCGACTGCTTCCTGTGATTAAACGAGCTGCGATGATCTGAACCCGTTTTAGTTTTTCGTGCTCAATCATAGGAAGTCCATAGAGAATACTATTACAGTAATCGATCCGGGAGATCACAAAAGCGTTTACAATACGTTTAAGATTTACTTTGAATTGGGACATGTACTTTCTAATTCGCCGATATTGCATGCTAGATCTCTAGGCAAACCATAGAGTGGCTGTTAACTTGGCGTTATTTTAAAGAAGTGTATGGCTGTCTTTACAGATCATTGTTAGCGATATTTTATCTAGATAAATTGTTTTTTTGTTTTTTTGTTTTTTGTTTTTTTTTTCATTCTTGGAAATCGAACACGATTTATGTTGCCAAACATAAGGATTAGCACGATTTACAACAGATTACCGACGGTTTTTATCGGTTTTTCACGATTTCGTCATGGAAGTAAGAGACAGTGAATTCGTGACTTTTCTTTCAATTGGCTGTAAATCGTAATTTACCGTTGAAAACCGTTGCAAACCATCTTAAATCACATAAAAACCTTTTGTAAACCGTCAGTGAAACATCGAACGTGTCATTTTAACAAACTTCAAGTGCATTATACAGTTTAAAAGTTCTACCTAAAAGTTTCAGTCTTTCACTATGATCATTGTTGCATGGTTTTTCAGCGAGTTCTTTAAGTCCACAGTCTAGTGACTCCTGAGAAATAACATTAGCGGTCCTTTTTTGTCGCAGGACTCTTTATATGATTTTGCGAGTAATGCCATGTTCAAGAGCACGTTTGTCTAATCTTGTGGACACGATGTGCAAAAATGTTCTCTTCGGGTAGAATAAGTCTGGACATCAGTCAGGGCCGCATGTGACTGGGTCACAGACCAGTGTTTTCAAGCGATAAATGTGTCAATGGATGACTCTCTAATTAAGAGTGACCTCAATCTCGTGACGTTGACACCTTCCATACAATTGCAGCTTGGCCACTTGCATTAGCAAGTGAGCACACCCGCGATATAAGCCTGAGTATAAAGGAAGGAAAATCAAACATTTTTCGTTCTTCTTAAGCTTTTCTTGTGCCTTGAGAATGAGAGTGAAATATAAATAGAGAAGAGCGTACAACCAATCATGTCGCGCCTTTAACCCAGGCCCCTTGGCGAAAACATCAACAATTAAGCAAACGGTAGGTTGTAATGGATTCGAGACGTTAATTTAAAATGCAGAGCTTACAGTAGATGAATTTCTCACCAAAGAAGGGAAAAAGAACCTCGCCTTGTAACCTTTGCGCACAAGTACCTGAGACGATTATTATTTTTTTACTGAAAGTGCAGCTCTCAAGGAGTTCAATTCGAAAACCAAAAGTTTAAATCCCCTCAATTAAATTTTCCTGCAAGAATATATTTCCCATACCCAACATCTTCAATATTTAAGCTAATTTGCAAATATGGAAGCCTAAAGTGTATACCTCCTATTCTTTTCGTTTTTGTTTTGTTTTGTTGGGGTCTTATGGATTATGCATAAAGTTTGTCACTTTGAGGACGAGAACACACGTGACAGTCTGGCTTGTAGACTGGGTACTAGTAATTGCGAGTCATTGTTTTTCAAGTGTCGGCCATTTTGCTTCTAGCGTTCGTCGTTTGTATATAAATCTGCTGTCGTTTCCCCTGTTTTGGGAAAAAATTGAAGAGATTTCCGTCGCAAATTAGTTGTAATTGTTTAAGGTAAGTTATTTCTATTTCAAAATTGATCTTTCGCGCTGTTTCAGATTGGTTTTCTTTCTTTCTTTCATTTCGAAAATTAACTGCACTTTCCTGGCTTGTTTTTTGTTTGTTATTTCATCCAGGTGACGTCGTTGAGTGGAGTTTCCTCGGCGATATCGATACGGGAGTTGTTTACTCACGCAAGCCAACATATCTAGACTCGGCTTGTGTTTAGTGCGGATTGCACTGAAGCTGAGACGCTTTCGCAAGCCCACATTCATTGGCTTGAAATCCGGTGTGCGTTGCACCACATACCTCACAAGTATCTCACAAGCTATCACAAACCAGTATTTATCGGCTTTAAATGTCGATGTGGGTTACACCCCAAACTGAAAGAGTTATTGTACTCTAAAAAATAATTGCATTGAATAAGAGTTTTGCACTCTCAAAGAATAGTATATTTCGTACTCTTACTGCTGTCTGCTACTAGCCGCCAGCATGGGAACAACGATCGAACAGTACCGGTCAACAGCGGTCAAGGATCGGCTGTTACAACAATTTTGTGAAAGCCAAGGATGCATTTTCACGTGTGCGAGGGCGATTTTGGAATACGATGCTTATGATGTTTCGTTTAAATGTGTTTTACTTGCCAACATTAAAACAAGTTGTTGGACATTACAAGTCGTGTAAGGAGGTGATGTTTTGGTTTACACAAATGATGTGCTACAATGTTTACATCCCATTGCTTACAAAGCAAGCAAATGGTGTGGAAGAAAATCCAGGTTCTACAATATTTGATATCATTGATCCAACAACCTTTGTGTGCGCTGACTCTAGTCAAGGAAATGAAGCAATCTTTGGTGTAAATGCTGGTAAGCAATGTGTAGCAATGTCACTTACTGCTATTATATACCATCAAATACAAGATAATTCTACTTTGATAACTCTACTTTTAACAATATTTTGGTTATTGGAAATAATCTATACAGTTCTGTAAGATGTTCTGAGCGAACAAATGACTATTTGCTGTTAGCTGGTGTTCCAGACATGGTTTCAATATTTGTTCATGACATCAAACATTGGTCCATACATGTCTCTTAGAAATTCACTTCTAGAAGTATTTTCAAACTCTTAACTGAATTACAATAATTATTGTTTGTTAACTACTGGCATTAATACACTATATTGTAATGAATACACTTTAACAAATATTGAAACCATCTCTGGAACACCAGTTAACAGCAAATAGTCATTTGTTCGCTCAGAACATCTTACAGAATTGTATAGATTATTTCCAATAACCAAAATATTGTTCAAAGTAGAGTTATCAAAGTAGAATTGTTCAAAGTAGAATTATCTTGTATTTGATGGTATATAATAGCAGTAAGTGACATTGCTACACATTGCTTACCAGCATTCACAGCAAAGATTGCTTCATTTTCATATCAATGATATCAAATATTGTAGGACCTGGATTTTCCCCCACATCATCACCTGTATCTTTAGGTATTGCGAATGCTGTGTGTACCATCAATGTTTATTACTGCTACTCCAGTAGATGCTGCTAGTAACACTGTTGGATTCTCAGGATTCATTGGAGCATGTCTATAGATTTTTACTACAGTGTGGTAAATTGTTTTGATCAAATGGCTTTTCCCAGCACTACCTGACCTCCAGTTATAAATAAATAAACTGGTTCAACATTTTGTGACTTCAGGCTGTTGAGGTTTTCATTTATTTCTAGTCTATAAAAGCACCCTGTTGAAAGCTTTGCATTGCATTTTTAATTATTTAATGATCTAACTGATTCACGTAATTGGTCATCAGATATTCCTCTTGGCTGTTTATACATTGTTATTGCTGATGGACTGTGATTTCCAGTAGTTTGGGAATTTGCACCAAGCTCTGAGGGTACTTGTTTATTGAACATCTACTGATGATTCATCTTAGAATTGTAGTTGAATTTCAGCATTCTCTTGATCATTTATAAGATCCTATTAATAAATGACAGTGTCATGCTTGTTTTTTAGCCATTCTAGTGCTTCTGTTACTAGTAAATAGCTGATAGAGATGCTGTAGTGTGCACCAAAAGTTGTCTAAAGTGTGCAAATTGCAATAAGAGAAAGATTAGCGGCAAGTCATCGATGTAAAATTCTAAACAGGGCATGAAATTTGAAGCATACTGAAGAAACCCATTTCACTGCTGCATTGTGGTAAATTTTCAACCAATCACGCATGGACGCATGGTGGGCTGAATTGGAGTTAAACTAAGCATAAGACCCCAAGTACGCATTGCGGACCTTTTTTTTTTTAATGTCATCCAACTGGCACGATAGATACGTGAACACTTAACACCTGACTCAACATTAAACACTATTTATATTATGCTGAAACTGGAATCCAGATGACTATTTAACACTTTATGGGTTTAGTATTGTTAAAATTCTGCTCTCAAATGACAAACAAATGAATGAAGGTAAAAATATTGGATGCAAAACTAACAATAGCCACAAAATAACCCTCCTCAAAGGTCTGTCGTGACCGTAAAATGACTCTCAATGGCTCTCTTATGAAAAGCCACAAAATAAAAATAGCTTCAATCCTTTCTGATGTTTCCAACTAGTTTTATTTGGGTGTTTCTGTGGTGTTGCATCGCTATGTTTTTCCTAGCAGGCGGTAGTCCTTCCGTAGTCGCTTTGTCAAGACTCAACCAAGCATTGAAGCCCGGACGTCAGTTAATCGAATGTTGTTTGGGTGAAGAAGCGATCGCTGGGAAACGACGGTCGGGTACCTAAGTGACTACATCGTGAGAGGAACGTTAATACGTCTTGTTATTTATTATTACCAAGAGGACCGGTATTCACCTATTCTACGATATTGGAGCACTATTATAGTTCTCATTCCTGAGTTTTGAAACTCAGCTGGAACTTCCTGTTTAAGTACAACCAAAATAGCTTAGAACTACTAATAATGTCCACTGATCACGAACGCAATAGAAGACTCGTCATTTCCATATGTACAAAGAACTCGTTCTCTTAAACAGCAGAGGAAAAGAGAATTTGCAATATGCAATGTTCATTTAATTTAGTAGTGTGTAGTTGAAAGTTACGTTCACTCTGCTGCATCCCAATACGATTTGAAACCAATATTTGAACAACCACGGAAGTCGGCGGTTTTTGAACAATAGGCCATTTCCGAGTTCATGTCTGCCTCCTCTTCAAAGCGAGTCTAAGTGCGAAGCTTTTTTTTTTTTAATGGTAATTAGTTGTACTTTACATATGAATGAAAACTAATTTTCATAAGAAAAACTTCGCACGTCGACTCGATTTGAAGAGGAGACAGACAAAAACTCGGACACGACCTAATGACAGAGGGCAAAGCTCGACTAGATTAGAATCACAATACATTTATTGCTACTGCTAACACTATTGAAATGGACACTGAATACACTCACGCCTCCAAGAAATCATGATTAAACCTAAGTCAGTGGCAGTGTGTCGTTCAGTGTGAACATCCTTTGTGATTCAAGAACGTTTTAACTCAGAACTGCAATCATAAAGTATTTCACTAAGAGCATTCTGGGCTAAGTAGTGAATTCGCCACTATCTCTGTATTATTCCGTCATTAACTTTAAGAAAAGTCATATCGGTAGCCAAGAAGGTTTTGGATGACAGAAGCTGAATTTGAATAATTGAACTGCTCACGAATGCATTTAATGCAAAGTCATGTCGGCTTTATAATTATGCCGAGCAGGTTGGACGGCTGAAGCAGTCATTTCAAACTGAAACACTGATGCCTTCCGCTAGTTTGAAACCTTGTGAAAACGTACATGTAGAATCTCTCCATCAAAATACAAATGCTAATTTTGTTAATAATACACTGCACTTGCTACTTAAAAGCTTGCGAACCTCAGTTTCGTGAACTCGAAAGAGAAGGTAACGAACTAATCTTGTAATGGTTGCGGTAAATAGAATTCAGTGTTAAAACGAGAGACGTCCCTACCGATTTAAACTAGGAAAATAAGAGTTTAACAGATCAAACATTACATATACTGATGTCTAGAACAGGTAAGTAAGTATTCTTTACCCTAAATCCGGTGCATATTTATTCCACGTTGATCTTAGTAACTCAGTCGGGAGTAAGAAGACTCCAATTCAACAAACTTTCTTGCCACTGAGAAATCTTGGCTATGTCGTAGAGAGCGCTTTATCATGTAGGATGTTTTTAAAGCAACTCTTCTTCGTCACAAACAATCCGTTAAACAAGAATCAGTACAAAACTGTCCACTTCTCCTCAAACCGACTCATTCGTAGTTGCTGTTCAATATGCCAATTGATGCTTTTGAACTCAGCCTGGGATCGACGCTTTTTGAAGAACTGAGGGTTAAATTTCCATCGAGCAACTGATATAAGATTGGATGCAGAGCTTTCAACTTTTCTTACCGCCGAATACTTGCTTTCCACTCTGCTAGACCGAAATTCGAAAATGGGTTTCATGTAAGATTTTCCCCATGTTCTGGATCAAACTGATCTTTTAATTATTTCTTTCAGATCTGCAGGTTTCAGTAGGTAAGGAAAGTGATCAAATATACCAGAATAGTTATTTCTACAATTTTCTTAAAAGTACCGTCGCAAGTCACAAGTTTGTTTGTCTATTACCTTATTCTAACTTCGAACTTATGTAGCGAAACCGACTGCCTCAAGATTAGAGAGACAGCATGCATGAAATAAAGTCAAATTAAAACACTTAAATTTACAAAATGCTCTTTTGATAAAAAAAAACCCCTGAGGAAACCGTATTACGTACCCGAACAGAGGAGAGAACAAACTAACCCCCCTATCGAACCCGGGTCGCATTGCTCAGTGGAAGGCTAGTGCTAACCGCTTCACAGAATCTTCTCCCCTAAGCTACCTTCTAGCTAATTTACAATCCGGAGACACTGAAATAAAATGTTAAAGGAACTAATGAACAAGAAAGGGATTCTTCTTTGTCGTTAGGTGTCCACCATTAGTTTACATTAAGCACTTAATGACTGGCCCTAAGGGAAACAGTGAGTTTTGTTTCCCCGAGACCCTCAATGTTCCCCGAGGCGATGGCGTGGGAAACATTGAGGTCGAGGGGAAACAAAACTCACTGTTTACCGAGGGGCCAGTCATTAAGTGTTTTGTTATACCTCCCAACTCAAAATAGAACAATACACAGATAAAAATTATTTGCTTGACATCGGCTGGCGTACAGATTTGCCGCCGTTTCAAAGGTGCACGACCTGATCACGTGTGAGTCGAAAGTTCAAGTTGTTGTTGCTCTAGGGCGTCATGAAGTTTTGACCAATGACACGTGACACGTTCTCCTCCAATCAGAAAAAGTATTTGAGTTGGGAGGTATAACAAACATATTTGTAAACTAGAAAATAAAGTCTTATTATTACTGTGACATTTGTAACGCCTGCTAATAATCTTGCAATGCGCTCATGATAATACAACAGTCTCTGGTGTTGAAGGTACCGTACTCTCCTCAACCTTGCAGATTCATCTTCAGTGATTGCTCCCAACCAGGTAAATTGAGGAAAGAGAGGTTGTATTCTCAGCTTAAAGCTCAATTTCTCATCATCCGTGACTGAACAAAAACTAGGTACGTACTTGTAACGCATATCAGTAAAAATAAATTAAAAGGTGGAAATTATAAGTTCAATGATAGCGTTATCTACTATCGACACTAGAACATGTTGACACAAGAAGATAGCCTCGCGTCCCGAGTGGCTTCTTCTGGCAAATTCTACAAGAAAATGTAATTGTTTCTTTTTCCCGGGTGGGCGTTGAAATATCACTGCGTAACGGGCAATCTTTTTGTCTTTGCAATTGAAGACTTTTTTTGACCAAACCGAAAGTGTCGTCAATCCACGAAGCTGCAAAAGTGTATTGCGTCGGTATTGTCTTGGTAGTTTTTCATGCGTGATAGAAGCGGACTTTTTAAAGTTGTGTTGCATAAATTGAAACTTTTAGTTGCGGTTTTCACTAAATTCAAAGACGCTTGGGAAAATATGCTGTATAGGTTTTAAGCCGTTCTTGTTGCTTTTAATTAATCATCACGTCCAACCAATCTGATCCAATCTTCAATCCAACAAAGAGATAACCCCTCTTCCTAATTATATATAGCAATACGTGTTAAGAAGAGTCTTGGCTTTGCCGGAATGTAAAATTTGGCACCGTATTTTGCGTCTGAATTTGAAAATAGGCACGCATTGCGTACGTCTGGTAGTGCAGTAACGCAGCGCTTTATTCCATATTGTCAATTGAGCTGCGTTTTGTCTTCCAGGAGATTCAATAGTACACGACATTTGGTGTCGTAAATCATTATAGTGCCTGTCTTAGGTAAATAGCCCCCTGAGAAGACATGTGGTTACTAGTAAAATACTAAACCCAAAAGATTGAAGAAAATAAAAGGGAATCGCAGAACATTGGCTTCGAGACTGACATGATAATCATTTTCATGTTCCCTTACAAATTCTTTTTCACCACAAGGTTAAGCGTGAACTCTGAGCCCCTGACAGCTTTCTAAGACAAAAGTTCACTGAAGTTAAGCCCTGTTCGACGTAGCCTTCCACGCAAACACTCTTAGGGCTTCGTCAACGCGTGACGAATCCCTAAGAGTGTTTGCGTGGGCCCATGGGTCCGGCGGGGTTAGTATCTGGATGGGAGACCTCAAAATATACCGGTACCACTTTGTGCCAGGCACTTCTATTTAAACGCAAGGTACAGAGTTCTTTTAGCCTGCTGTGAGCAAGACAAATATTGATGCAGAGGTAAATAAATATTGATACTCAGTTTTTAGGAAGAGCAGAAGGAAGTGTTCAGGAAGTGTCGATCGAGAATAACAATATTTTGCCATGAGCAAAAAAAATTGCGACATGAAAAAAATAAAATATTTGAACCGCGAATATAAAAAGTTACCATCAGCGAAAAACATCTGGGATTTTTCTATTGTACTTTTAGCTGCACAAGTAAAGTGACATCGAATTCAGCGGGCGCAGTGATCAAGTTACCTTGCGTGTACATCTGTGTCAAAATGTTTGCAAGACACCGGGTTTTTGTTTTTGTTAGTTACGGTAATCCTTCGTGTTAAGATATTTCAATTCGTGTAATTTGCTGCTTTACCATGCGGATTGAAGGTGCAGGTGGATTCAAAGAAAGGTTTAAACCGTAAATTACAGCGTACCTGAAGAATGAGAAAATTAAGGATATTAGTACACTCTTCTCAGTCACTCGTAAGCTTAAGTGTCACAGTAAAAGGTTAAAATACATCATCTTTAGCCAGTTCCTGTGGGAATATAATCCATTAAAGTGTAGAAGGCTTTGTCCCAAGTTGAAAAAAATCATGTAAGTCCTTATTAGTTACGTTTATTCGTATCGATTTCTCAAGAAACTTTGACAACAGTATGCCACAAAAGTCGTAGCAATGTCATCAAAATGTGCATGGCAATCAACGGATCTGTGAACCCGCTGTTGATTTCACCTTTATATTGGACTGAAATACGGAAATAGCAACATCAAGGAAAAGAGGCACTGCTCGAGGCTGTGAGATGAGAATGTTATTTTCACATTGCGCGCGAGCTTTCCTTTTGTGAACTTAATATAAAGGGGAGGGTCAGTGAACGCATTATCAAATTCATGTTAGTGATACACGCTTGCACTTTGCGGAGCATAGAAGAGGCAAATCACACTACGACAACACTGAACACAACTTTATTTCAACGTTAAACTCGCTTTGCCCTTTTTAAAGGAAAGCCTCAAAGGCAAAATCTATTTGTAATATAGTACGGCGGCACTGGATGATGCATGTCTTGAAGAACTACAATTATTCAAGGATGATTTCAGCAGAATTCCAGCTTCTTTCGTTCCCTAATAAACGAGTTAAAATCCCCAGACAGTCTTATTCCACAGAACTTGCATTCGTAAGATGAGACCTACGAAAGATTATATGGCCTATAATTCGGGACAGTTCCACCGCCAATCCTTTCTGAGTTGTTCACTTATATCTTAATAAGGTCACATTTACCACTTTCTGTAGAACTATAGCGCGAGCTTCTCTCTACAAGAAACTGCAAGACTTCTGCAGAGTTCAGATTTCCACGACAACACCATTGTCATGCACCGATCAACTCGAAACTTCAACATGTTTTTGCTACTGCATTTGTCGTGTATAGTGGAACAGCACCCCATTTAAACATTTTCCGGTATATTGTCCGTGAACAGGTGTATATCTCAATGGGAAACCTTATACGGACCGCATACGAGCCGGCTGGATATATCTCACAATATGCAATTTAATTAAGGAGACAGCTCGATCAATTGCTGACGAACTGACGTGTTCGCCGGATTTTCCGGTTTGCGATAGATATTTCATTCACCAGTGGCTTGTAAGAAGTTGTGTTTACGCGCGAAATATTTAATATTTACAACGAAATGTCCCCTTTATAGCCATGGGGTTAAATGTTCCGCAATCGTTACTGCCCTCGCAAATCATTCAAAAATTATGCGCGAAGCAAAATGGTAATTATCATATTGAATGAAAATGTTCTTTGATCAGGTCGGGATAAAAAGTGGCAGGAGGCAGCGCTTGGCGAGGTAAGTTAAATTTTTCTTAACACTCTTTTTGCATTGATGCGATGTTGGCCGTCTCAACTCAACCGAACGCAGCGGAAAACCATCGATGTGAGTTGATCATGATTCTCAACGCTAGATACAACCGTATATCGTTATCAAGAACGACTTTAACTAAATTTAAATAACTTTTTAGAGTTAACACTCGTACCAAAGACAAATGACGTTAAACACGCGCACTAAAGACACTTTACACAGACGCTCGCTTGCACATCAGATAGTGTGTATGCAAAACGTTGAAGGTTTTTGTCAACTTGCCTACGTTGTTTACGCGATGAGGTCACAGCTAACAGGCTTCATTACAATATGACGCGCTTCATCAGCTGTTTTTGGCAGAGAAGCAACCATGTATCACTAAATATCCAAAAAAAAAGCCACAAACGATCTTGTGACTACAGTATTCGCTGTATGTCTCGACAAAAGTTGAAGTTCAAGTTTAAGTTCTTTTATTCACACTTATTCAACTACAATGCAACAATAAGAGTAAAAAAAGAAATATGTACGGCTCGTTCAGACGTAAATTGTATCTGCAGATTTAGAAAATCGGAAAGCCGTTTATCTTCCAAGTTCGATTAATAACAATTAACATCCTCTTGTGGCCTAAATGTCTTGGTTTGTATTCTCTATTATCCTCGAACTTCGATGAATATGTTTTGAAAGTGCTTTGACGCATCTATAATAGCGGCTCTCGAAATTGGTTAAGAAAACAATGCCCCGCAAACAAACAGAAACTGTAGAAACAATAGACCAATCCGTGTTTACGTAGAATGTTTTCGTCATCACATTATTACAAGTAAGTTCTCAAATAAAGTGGCTTTCGGCAAACTAAAAAGTATTCAATTGAACGAAATTGCCTTATTGAGCAAATAAAGAAAAGAATAGGGTCAAAGAATGCGAATGGAAAGGCCTCTGAGCGCAATCTCTTAACATCCAGCCGTACATACGTCCGGAAATGTTAAGACTTTTGAATGGGTCGTTTAATGGCACTTTTTTAGTCGTTTAATATTGGACCTAGGGTATTAGCTAGTCCAAATATTTTCGTTCAATTATGTTTTTAACTGATTTGTTCGCTTGTGATGCAGTTAATGACATCAGTGACGTGTTGGAACCCTTGGCTTTTTCTAAGCAAAAGATCTTCGCATTTAATGAAGGAGCAGTCGTGGCTCGGTTGGCTAGAGCGCGGCTTTCGGAGCAAGAGGTCCCCGGTTCGATCCTCGGTGACTTAAACGTCCGTTTCGACTATTTTCTGATCCTTGTAACTATAGCTTTAAATACCCGTAAAACGGAGCACTGACAGAGGGAGAGGGGGGTAAAGGGAGCACCGTCGGCTTCCATTGACACCAGCCTGGTAGCTGAAGGAACTACCGACGTTAAATAAAGTTACTTTACCTTTACCTTTACCAAACTAAGTAGTTTCAAAGAAATGATAATAAAAAAAAAAATGTAGACTTGAACGGGACCAAAACGCGGAGCGGTATAATTGCGCTGTACACAGCTCTGCCACAAAGCTTCCACTGACGTAATTTGCAGGTTTTTTAATATCGCCACTCACAGCACATTGAGTCCCGTTTTGTTTTTCCAGGCTTCCTTGAAATTGATCAAGTTACTCCACTTTAACTGCGATGATCAATAACAGAATTTATTACAATATTCTCCCTCCAAGACATTACAAGACCTAGTGCGGAAATTTGCATTGTTTGAATGAAGGATCTGAACCCTTCCTTCATTGTGAAATGCATCGATTTAACCGGGCGCTTAAATTAACCAGATACCTTTGTTTAAATGAGTATATATGGGAAAAGATGAATGCAAAAATCAGTCTTGCTGTACATATCTCAGGGGTTTTTTCTATTTTTCTCGCCTTTTCATTTGTTTTCCATGTCCTGTCTTTATGAACTCCTCGGCAACTAATTCACTGGAGATTACTTATGTTTGGGTATTAAATACCCCACTCTAATCTGGCCAGAAAGAACACAATACAATAGAATACGTGAGCAGCATTCTGGCGGTTTTAAACAAGTTTTGTTTGTCATACAACCGTTCAACTTTTTTTTTTTATTGGATGACTTTTCCGGTAATCCCTTGTATTATTCTGCGCTCACTCAAGTTGCACAACTGAGTGTTGGTGGAATTTGCCCACTAATCAGACAGCAGTGTTGGTCTTTATATGTGTTTTGCAGATAAACAGGAAAATTAGTTTCAGGGTCAGGTCTCGAATGCTACCAGCAGCTGGCGTCCACCAGAACCAACTCTAAAATCGAAACTTTTGCAAGGTAACAACAGTCATATTTGGTTTTTGTGTAATTCATGGACAAAAGGTCTTCTAGGTGCTTCAACTTGTGATACTGAGTAAATTAGTTTCACGAATAGTAGTCCTTTGGCATGAACGGAATAATGTTTTCAAACTCCGTGTCTAGTGTATAAAGCCCCTTTCTTTGTGAACAAAGACTGAGTTGTTTAAAATCAAGTTGCTGCAATTTTCCTTAGTTGCATTTGACTAAACCTTAACTCTTGGCATTTGCCCTTTATAAATGATAGTTGAATGGCACACTGACAACTCTTTTTTCTTCATTTGCTTCTGTAAAGTTTGCGTGAGTGGTCAATCTTTTTATGAGCATAAGAATGCGGCTAATATGACCTAATAAAGGGTTTAGCGTCTTTCCCCTAGCCGGTATTTTTAGAAAAGCATTATTGGTGAACGGCTAAAAGGAGGGGATTAACGTTTCACGCACCTTTGACTGTGTAAACTGTTACGAAATAGCGGATCGATCTGACAGTCTTTGTTAATAAAAGCCTGATTTCAACTTGCATAGACAGTACGCAAACGTATCATTGATAATTAGAACGGGCGTTTCATTTGGGCAAGACTGAGTCAGCATGACATAATAAACTTATGAGTCGCTCAGTTCATTTCTTACCTTTTGTTAGTGGATGCAGACATGGGCCTGCAATAATGAAGAATAAATGAAAACAATGCCCTTATAAAAAAGCAACGAAAGGGCTAAAGAGTTGGATTCATGCATCAAGTCATGAAGTGATCCAACGGAATCTTGTTTAACATATATATATATATATATATATATAGGAAAAAGACATTGCTCTAAAGCAAAAGACGACTTAGCTAACAACTTGGAAGATGACGTCACTTTGTAGAATTGCAACTGCTCGCGTGCCTCTGTTGATGATGCCGAAAGCAAATGGAAAAAAAAAAAAAAGAAAAAGTATTTTATGCCCTTTCTCTCTCTCCAAATGAGGA
>NC_090870.1:39279777-39287277 GCF_036669935.1 Montipora foliosa | reverse complement strand
AAAATCGGTCGATGAACTAAGGTCAATACCGGCTCGTCTGAATACGAATTAAAGTAACTGAAAGTCATACTTATTGGTTTGTTCTTTTTGTACCAGGTACGCATAATTCATGTGATTAAAGCTCATCTAGCGGAAAGACAAACACAAGAGGCACTAATACGGATAATTCATCCAGACGAATTACTCCTTTCGAGTATAAAGACTGCCATTTTACCATTTAAAATAAAATTCTTGTGGTGCTGTTAAGATGTGTCTGTGTGGGTCAATAATAAAACTGAATAAGGATCTTCTTTTTCTTGGGTGTCTTTTGGTTCGAGGTCACAAGTTGAGCAAGGCCGAATGGAAACATGTCAGGGCTTCAAAGTGTCCTCAAAATTGTAACTTTTAACGTAAGTTGGGTCTAAATGTGGTCATAGGGCAAGCTCAGAAATGATCAGGCGTTAAGTATTCGAGGGTAAATGTTTCCCTGACAAAAACGACACAAAAGCATGCCTCTCTTGCCAAAAATTAGGTTCTCAATCCGTGGGCCTATAAATAGCCCACTTTGCATAGGAACATTTCCAAAGTCCATACCCACCGAGGGGTAACCTTCGCCAATATATTGGCAAACACTGCACGTGCCTTGAGGGTTATATAACAACATTTTCCAGAACATGACAGAACTAATATTATTCGATGAGCTTGCGGCGAATGTTCAAGTGGTCATCAGTGGCCCTCGCTAGTTTTACTTGAGTCTCTTTTGGGCAAATATTGGAATCTTTTGACATCATTTGTTTCTGTCCACACTTTGAGACTGAATGATGACAAGAGCCCTTCAGCGTATTGTGTTTGAGTGTAGTTTATAGTTTTTAATTTCATAGTTTTTAATTCACTTTATTTCGACATGATACCAAAATACCGGCGCGGTCTGTTTCAATGGGAATACTACTCATGACTTGTTTTTCCACACGTAAACACAATAATTCGTGGATTAACATTATTTTAGATATGCCTTATGCACGTATTTGGAACGAACCAACCGAAACCTTGATCCATAACCTCTTATAATGACATTTCAAAGTTTTCATTCTCTCAGTGTTCAATATGCATATATGTTCAATTTATTTCAACTAATTTCAGACAAGTTAAGGACGGTGCCTACTAATTCAAAGGTATTTTTGCGCCGGTTTATGATTATGCGGAAAATGTAGATCTTAACAAGTGTTATTGAAATCAAAAAAGAAATTGGGAGTAACCACGCATTTTTCAAAGATTATTCATGAACAATATTTGTAAGAAGCTTTAAAATACAAAGCCATGTATGGCGTTCTTTGTCAAATAAAGCTTAATTATCCCTGAAAAATACATGGTTACCCGCAATTTTCTTTTTGGATACCAATAGTACTTACTAAGATCTACTTTCACTACATAATTTTAAACCGCGCAAAATTATCCCATTTTGGTATGCATCACCGATAGGAAATCCGAGTGTCTCGAGACGTGCAGAACGTATGCGCAATAAAAATAGTAAGCACTGTCCTTAAATGATCACCAGAGAGCGAAATTGACTTTAAAGAGGGACAACCACAAAATAGCCCGGGAAAAAATGCCTTAGAAGAAGATGTAACGATTCCCCAGACCCATGGCGTGTTAATTTTTCCTTTCAATTTTCTCTCAATGTAGGTTGCATAATTAATAATACGCATCAGCGACTTTTTATTTCATTCGCCTTAATGCCTCTATTATCAAGGCCCTTTTAAACAACAAAGATCCAGACTTACTAAGGCTTAGTCCACGCTTTCAAACCGTTTGCTCGAGACGTCATCGTAACCAGCCAAGCCGTGCTCACGAAGAGAATAGTTTACACAGCAAGTTGGAGTAAGGTAAAATCGGAATGCTGGTTATATACGTGTATCTCTGCAGTAGTAAGTCTTAATTGAACGGACCTGCATTTTAATGTTACAAAAATTTTGCAACACCAAAGATTGCGCACTCCTCGCATTAACATGCCATCTAGAGTAGGATCAAATACCGGGAACAACTTTCAATTTAAGTAAAGAAAAGCATATTTGTCTGTCCATTGAGCGAATTGTTGCCTCTTCTTTTCCCTTGCAGCTTCTTCTTGTGATGTTGCTGCTTCAAAAAGTGGCATTTGAGCCCCCGTCGGCATTGCGATTGTTTTTTTGGGTGGCAATCTTGACAAGAACTTTTCAAGGTAGGGAGACATTTTGACACATCAGTGCAGAGTAAACAGTAGTGGACATAAGCATACACCGGCTTTCCATGAGGAAAAGACTGAACTGAGATTGAGAATCCATTAGAATTCAATTTCAGTTATGTAAGAGGCTTTCCCTCGCAGTGAAGGGTTACGTTGTTGCAAACGTTGGCCATGTAGCACTTATATTTTAACAGAATTAACTATTTGAGGGTAACGTGAAGTGCTATATTCTACACATGTAAACCTTGTGAGCGCCAGCCCTACTAATGGGATTTGGCGATGTCTTGTGGAATGCTGCCTTTTTGCCCGCCTTGCTCAATAGCATATTTCTAACGCATTTCGTAAGTATGCGGGGACTACTAGCAAAATACTCTTGCCTCAGACCAAGTAATTTGTGTTAAGTGGTGCGCATGATCCACTTTTACGTCTTGGTATGCTGAGAGCTCTCTTAGATGTCAGAATTTTCTACAATTTACTTAAAATTTACATGGAAGGAAATTTTCGGAAAATTTTTGCCATATCATGGCGATACAATTCATCGGTCTTGTTACTCGTAAACAGCCCCAGGTAGCAGGTAATAGACCCTTCCACGGTTTTTGGCGCAATCTTTGTTGGGAGGCAAACACGGCTAAATTCACAATAAATGTATGGGATTTTAGCCGACTTTGAACCACTGTAGCGCCGCTAAAAAGAGACGGATTGCCACAGTGAGTGTACTGAGATTATTTTCATGAAATATAAAGAACAGATTCAGGCTACAACGACCATAAACGAATTTTTAAGATTTCCTACAAACCCTTCTAAAATCATCTCGGCAAATTGCCGCGAAATTAGAAGCAACATGAGAAGTTTGTTATTCGAATTTACGGACGTCATACCTTTCTAATTATGGCCTTATTTCCTGTTGAATTAATGATATCAATAAAACTGTTTAAAGTAGCAGCTAAAGTTGGAAATCTGTCACTTTTTAGCGGCCCTACAGCGGCTCAAGGTCGGCCAAAATCCCCTACATGTATAATTACTGTAAATTTAGCCGTGTTTTTCCCGCCAGTCAAGATGGTGCATGGTCAAAAACCGTGGAAGGTTCTGTTTACCGAGCTGACGCCAAGTGAGATCAAAACACATGATTTACTGCGTGATTGATTTTCTGCTCAGTTATTAATTTACATTTATATGGGGGAGGGGGGGGGGGGGTAGGAGGAATCGCACATTGTCACCCATTTGTGATAACTGCGCACCAAAACACTCTTAATTGTATGTTTGTCTTTGTTTTCGAGTGGCCCTTCGGTCTTCGTGCTCCCGAATAAATTAGTTGACCAGCTGCGATACTAAAAGCTGGCAACTGAATCGCACATAAGATCGTCATTTACTTTTACTATTTAAACCCATCTCTTAGTTTAAAAGTATACTTAAGTCAATGATATGCGCATCAAATCTCCTGATCCTGACCTTTTTTTTTTTAATTGCAGAGTCTGATGCAGATCCAAAAATCGTATTCACAAACGTCGACAGTATTAGATACATTGACATAGCTAACTTCTCTGATCAGGGAATCTTGATAGGGGATCTGAATGACGTTAAGGCCTTGGCCGTCTATGTGAAAGAGGGATGGCTGTTTTGGAGCGAATTTACAAGTGCAGCCACAACTATCAGCAGAAGTCGGCTCACAGATGTGTCAGTGAAAGAAGTTATCTTAAGGGATTTGGGTGACGTTCATGACATGGCCGTTGAGTGGGAGACGGGACTTCTTTATTGGACAGACTATATGCACGAGACTGTTGAAGTTGCCACGTTGAATGGTTCCCTCAGAAAGACCCTAATCTGGGAAAATATTGCAAATCCCTCAGCAATTGTTGTAGATTCACGCCATGGGT
Source organism: Montipora foliosa (assembly GCF_036669935.1). Taxonomy (NCBI): domain Eukaryota; kingdom Metazoa; phylum Cnidaria; class Anthozoa; order Scleractinia; family Acroporidae; genus Montipora; species Montipora foliosa. Next base: position 39,283,206 of record NC_090870.1, on the reverse strand, counting down.
AAGTGTCATGGTTCATTTTCGAGTGACTTGTTACGAACTATAATATTATTAGAAGTGTTATTCTAGGTATTTTTATGATGGTAAGGGTTTTTAAAAACATCTAACGGTAAAGATTTACGGTAAAAAACGACGTTTCCACCGGGCTTCGGTCATTATCAAGTAAGTATGAGAACAAAATATTGATATACATTTAAGGAGAAAGAAACAATGGGGTAAAATATGTAAAAATTATGAAAGCTATTGGGAAAAGAGGGGCGTTAAAAACAATAGAAACATGCAGAAAGTCAGAGTGTAAAAAGGGGGCGTTAAAAACAAAATCGTGCCGGAACTATTTGATAATATTTAATATTTTTTAAGCCCAAATTAACATGTGAATATGATCAAATGCGCCTAAAACCCCTTAAAAACCTTAGCACGAATGAATCAGACTCTACATTGGGACTTGGCCTCAGTTCATTAAAAAACAACATTTCATAAACAAGGCAGTTAAACTTTTTTGTACATTTCTTTAACACAATACAATTCTTGCTAAGGTCGTTTGGATGTGAGAGGTGTTCGTCACGGAAATGCTTGCCAATAGATGAGGACGAGCCTTTATGTTCAGCAACGCGTTGATGTAGCCAGGTGCCGGCGTGTGAAACCAACATAACCTGTATCGCACACATCACATTTAAATTTGTAAACAAGGAACTGTTGGTTCACCGCTGATCTTGTTCAATCTTGTGACTTACAAAAACAGGCTGAACGTTGATGTGAATTTTCTGGCTCGGGTCTTTAAGTTGATTCCGTAGATTATCATGCAGCTCATGCTTGGTCTTTGAATGGAAGAACAATGCGAACGGGGTCTGATTCAGTGGTGTCAGTCGGTGAAGAAGCAGGCTGATCAGATAAAGCGAGTGGTTGTTGATTGTTATTCGCGTTCTTTATTATTTATAGTCAAAATTACCAGCGTTTTTTTCTGTTTTGACACTTCCTTAAAACTTTAATTTTGATTACATCTTTTATCGTCATTGAAATCTCAAATTTTTTTCCAGCTCTTCCTCTGCATCCTTCACAATCTCAGTCATATAAATTAGGCATGCCGGATCAATCATTAGGCAAATTCGATTTACTCTATCATTCTTCATGGCATCTGGCTTATTATCCTCATCTTTTTATCTATCTTGATGATGTCTTCACCCCGTCTTTCCCCCTGTCCACAATTCTCGCTTCATATCTTAAAAATTGATACTGCTCTTTAACAGTACTGAATTCAACGTTGACTGCGAAAAAATTCTTAACCTTCTCGTGTACTCTCTGCTCGTTTCCAGGTTCATCTTTTCAAGTTTTCTTTAATCGGCTTTTAAAACTCCTGTTCCTATCCACTATCTTATCCATTTAACCAAGGATATGGTATTTTCCTTTCGTATTTCCCCCTCCAGCTAGGTTTTCCTTTTCCCTTCGTTCTCCAACAGTCTTACATTCTATCCTGTCAGCCATAACAGTAGCAGCGGTTGACTGGTGTCAGCCGGCTCGTTTCGCTGATGTAGTCGGTCTCAAGAAACCTTAAAAAACTGTTTTAGTTTTCTGTTGCTGACCCCTTTTTCTCTTCCAATATAACTTAAATTTGGTCTCATCTTATCGCCCTCATTAGTCATCTTCCCCGTAGCATCTCCAAAATCGCCTTTTTCTTGTCTTTCAAATCAAAGTCCACATGTTCTGTCACCCTCCCAGCTTCCCTTCCTCTTCCATGTATATTATCGGGTTCCATTTGATCATAGTTCTCTTTTACAACTCCTACCTTCCATTCAAGCATTCTTTCACAGGTTCTTAGCTGTGTACCTATTCATTTTCTATTTTCTTTTGAATTTCCTCAATTTCCAATTCACTAACACAGTCATATGCCTGATCTATCAATCTATCAGCTGATGCTTCAAAAATCCCCCGTTTACACCACATATCCCCTTTATTCGTTTCATAATACCCCTTGACTTCTGCTCGCTTCTCAATCAACATTCAATCTTGTTACCTCTTTCGCCCATTTTCTTTTTCTGCAACTGAAATTTCGGTTTTGATAATGAACAGTAGCCTCATGACGACCTTCTGGAGACTGATCAGACGCCCCCCCCCCCCTGCCGTGCGCGACAGTTTCCAACAGCTTACTACTTGCTCACTTGTCACCATTTTTAAATAAAAATTATTTAACTTTAACACTCACAATAGACACCTTTACAAAAACTTTCAAGACTTACGTAACTTTCAGCACATCTACATACACTACATAATTTATAATACATATATCGTATTGGACAATTTAGTGTGTAGTATCGTGGGATATTTTTGCGAGGTTCAGTGTAAAATTATCCCACGATACTACACCTTAAGTCGTCCAATAAGCTATTTATTATCAACTTTTTGCACCATATTTTTAGCAAGTGAATTGTAAACAACCGAGAACGTGAAGAACATGAACACGAGAACATGAGAAACGCGGGGCAAACGTCTGCGCCTCAACCAGTCAAACCGGTTCTCTACTGTAGAAACACCGTGGAATCTTTGTACTCGCACGCGTTTCGTACGTTATCTATAAAATAACTAATACAGATAGCGACTAAAACGGTTCACTCCACACTTTCAACGTTTACTTGTGGGTGCAATGAACTGTGCATTTTCATAAGCTTTCTCGTCCTTAGCAAAACAATTGTCAAATACTTGTGAAATTTTTGTGGCTAGTCTGACCTGGCGTTTCGTCTCGGCCAAGATACTCTTCGGAATCTTCAAAATACTTTAGCAAACTCGTTGAGCGTGACTCCCAAAGTACCGTTCGCAAATTCTTAATGTTGACAGTCTGGCTCTCGAATGAAGTACTTTCCCTTCGCATGCCTCGATCCAGAACCCCAAGGTACTTGTAGCCCTGCCTTACATCCACACATTCCTTCATTCTTCGTCATTTTTCCTAGTATCATTTGAAATCCTCGCACTGACCAGCTAGCAGTGGAGGGGCTTGCTTTAAGGTACAACCGTGACATCTAGCTACCCACTGGATAGAACCCACTGCCAGGCATATGTGCTCATAGGGACCAGCAGAGAATTTGACAATTTTCAGCAATGAGACTTTTGTAATCTGCAATGTCCTCACAAAGTTCCTACCACAACCCCCTGAGAAGGGATGAAATCTCATGCAAGTGCACATTAATTATGAGCATTACTCCAATCTCATAGTCCAGTCTGCGAAGCTAACATCGTCATCGTGGAGCTAGCCAACTAAGGCAATTTTTGTTTGCAAGAGCTCCTGAGGTAAAAGCACTGGGTTTTTCCCTGGCCTTTTTAACGGTCTTTGTCGCACAAGGTGGCTCGGTCAAGTCAGCCATTCAAGACAAACTCCGTCAAGCCGCTACAAGACATCTTGAGATGACTTTAGCAGAGTATTTACCCCAGACAAACGTTTCT
>NC_090870.1:39254803-39274677 GCF_036669935.1 Montipora foliosa | reverse complement strand
AAACTAATTTTCCTGTTTCTCTGCAAAACACATATAAAGGACCAACACGCTGTCTGACTTTAGTGGGCAAATCCCACCAACACTCAGTTGTGCAACTTGAGTGAGCGCCGAATAATACACGGCTTACCGTAAAATGTCCTATCCCATCACAAAAAAAGTTGAACGGTTTGATGACAAACAAAACTTGTGTTTAAAACCGCCAAATGCCTTGCGCACGTATTCTATTGTTTGTGTTTCTTTCTGGCCAGATTAATGTGGGTCATGTAATACCCAAACATAAGTAATCTCCAGTGACATTAGTTGCCGAGGAGTTCATAAAGACAGGACATGGAAAACCAATGACAAAGGCGAGAAAAAAGCAAAAACCCCTGAGATATGTACAGCACGACTGATTTTTGCATTCATCTTTTCCCATATATAGCTCAGTTAAACAAAGGTATATGGTTAATTTAAGCGCCCGGTTAAATCGATGCATTTCACAATGAAGGAAGGGATTCAGATCCTTCATTCAACAATGCAAATTTCCGCACTAGGTCTTGTAATGTCCTTGTAGGGCAGAATATTGTAATCAAATTCTGTTTTATTGTCATCGGCAGTTAAAGTGGAGTAACTTGATCAATTTCAAGGAAGCCTGGAAAAAACAAAACGGGACTCAATGTGGCTGTGAGTGGCGTATATTAAAAAAACCTGCAAATTACTTCAGTTGGAAGCTTTGGTGGCAGAGCTGTGTACAGCGCAATTATACCGGGGGGGGGGGGGCTTCTCCGCGTTTTTGGTCCCGTTTCAAGTCTACATTTTTTTGTTGTATTACTCATTTTCTTTGAACTAACTTATTTTGGTAAAGGTAAAGGTACAGTAACTTTATTTAACGTCGGTAGTTCCTTCAGCTACCAGGCTGGTGTCAATGGAAGCCGACAGGTGCTCCCTTTACCCCCCTCTCCCGCTGTCCAGTGCTGCTCACCGTTTGTAACGGGTATTTAAAGCTATAGTTACAAGGATCAGAAAATAGTCGAAACGGACGTTTAAGGGTCCACGAGGATCGAACCGGGTCTCTTGCTCCGAAGCCGCGCTCCTAGCCAACCTAGCCACGGAACTGCGCTCCTTCATTACAATGCGAAGATCTTTTGCTTAGAAAAAGCCAAGGGTTCCAACACGTCACTGAATGTCATTAACTGCAATCAAGCAAGCGAACAACATCAGTTAAAAACATAATTGAACGAAAATATTTGGACTAGCTAATACCCATAGTCCAATATTAAAAAACGACTAAAAAAGTGCCATTAAACGACCCATTCAAAAGTCTTACCTTTTCCGGACGTATGGTACGGGCTGGATGTTAAGAGATTGCGCTCAGAGGCACTTTCCATTCGCATTCTTTGACCCTATGTCTTTTTTTCTTTATTTGCTCAATAAGGCAATTTCGTTCAATTGGATACTGTTTTAGTTTGGCCGAAAGCCACTTTAGTTGAGAACTTACTTGTAATAAGGTGATGACGAAAACATTCTACGTAAACACGGATTGGTCTATTGTTTCTACAGTTTCTGTTTGTTTGCGGGGCATTGTTTTCTTAACCAATTTCGAGAGGCCGCTATTATAGATGCGTCAAAGCACTTTCAAAACATATTCATCGAAGTTCGAGGATAATAGAGAATACAAACCAAGACATTTAGGCCACAAGAGGATGTTCTTGGTATTAATCGAACTTGGAAGATAAACGGCTTTCCGATTTTCTAAATCTGCAGATACAATTTACGTCTGAACGATCCGTACATATTTCTTTTTTTACTCTTATTGTTGCATTGTAGTTGAATAAGTGTGAATAAACGAACTTAAACTTGAACTTCAACTTTTGTCGCGACATACAGCGAATACTGTAGTCACCAGATCGGTGTGGCTTTTTTTTTGGATATTTAGTGATACATGGTTGCTTCTCTGCCAAAAACAGCTGATGAGCGCGTCATATTGTAATGAAGCCTGTTAGCTGTGACCTCATCGCGTAAACAACGTAGGCAAGTTGACAAAAACCTTCAACGTTTTGCATACACACTATCTGATGTGCAAGCGAGCGTCTGTGTAAAGTGTCTTTAGTGCGCGTGTTTAAACGTCATTTGTCTTTGGTACGAGTGTTAACTCTAAAAAGTTATTAAATTTAGTTAAAGTCGTTCTTGATAACGATATACGGTTGTATCTAGCGTTGAGAATCATGATCAACTCACATCGATGGTTTTCCGCTGCGTTCGGTTGAGTTGAGACGGCCAACATCGCATCAATGCAAAAAGAGTGTTAAGAAAAATTTAACTTACCTCGCCAAGCGCTGCCTCCTGCCACTTTTTATCCCGACCTGATCAAAGAACATTTTCATTCAATATGATAATTACCATTTTGCTTCGCGCATAATTTTTGAATGATTTGCGAGGGCAGTAACGATTGCGGAACATTTAACCCCATGGCTATAAAGGGGACATTTCGTTGTAAATATTAAATATTTCGCGCGTAAACACACTTCTTACAAGCCACTGGTGAATGAAATATCTATCGCAAACCGGAAAATCCGGCGAACACGTCAGTTCGTCAGCAATTGATCGAGCTGTCTCCTTAATTAAATTGCATATTGTGAGATATATCCAGCCGGCTCGTATGCGGGCCGTATAAGGTTTCCCATTGAGATATACACCTGTTCACGGACAATCTACCGGAAAATGTTTAAATGGGGTGCTGTTCCACTATACACGACAAATGCAGTAGCAAAAACATTGTGAAGTTTTCGAGTTGATCGGTGCATGACAATGGTGTTGTCGTGGAAATCTGAACTCTGCAGAAGTCTAGCAGTTACTTGTAGAGAGAAGCTCGCGCTATAGTTCTACAGAAAGTGGTAAATGTGACCTTATTAAGATATAAGTGAACAACTCAGAAAGGATTGGCGGTGGAACTGTCCCGAATTATAGGCCATATAATCTTTCGTAGGTCTCATCTTACGAATGCAAGTTCTGTGGAATAAGACTGTCTGGGGATTTAACTCGTTTATTAGGGAACGAAAGAAGCTGGAATCCTGCTGAAATCATCCTTGAATAATTGTAGTTCTTCAAGACATGCATCATCCAGTGCCGCCGTACTATATTACAAATAGATTTTGCCTTTGAGGCTTTCCTTTAAAAAGGGCAAAGCGAGTTTAACGTTGAAATAAAGTTGTGTTCAGTGTTGTCGTAGTGTGATTTGCCTCTTCTATGCTCCGCAAAGTGCAAGCGTGTATCACTAACATGAATTTGATAATGCGTTCACTGACATTCCCCTTTATATTAAGTTCACAAAAGGAAAGCTCGCGCGCATGTGAAAATAACATTCTCATCTCACAGCCTCGAGCAGTGCCTCTTTTCCTTGATGTTGCTATTTCCGTATTTCAGTCCAATATAAAGGTGAAATCAACAGCGGTTCACAGATCCGTTGATTGCCATGCACATTTTGATGACATTGCTACGACTTTTGTGCATACTGTTGTCAAAGTTTCTTGAGAAATCGATACGAATAAACGTAACTAATAAGGACTTACATGATTTTTTTCAACTTGGGACAAAGCCTTCTACACTTTAATGGATTATATTCCCACAGGAACTGGCTAAAGATGATGTATTTTAACCTTTTACTGTGACACTTAAGCTTACGAGTGACTGAGAAGAGTGTACTAATATCCTTAATTTTCTCATTCTTCAGGTACGCTGTAATTTACGGTTTAAACCTTTCTTTGAATCCACCTGCACCTTCAATCCGCATGGTAAAGCAGCAAATTACACGAATTGAAATATCTTAACACGAAGGATTACCGTAACTAACAAAAACAAAAACCCGGTGTCTTGCAAACATTTTGACACAGATGTAAACGCAAGGTAACTTGATCACTGCGCCCGCTGAATTCGATGTCACTTTACTTGTGCAGCTAAAAGTACAATAGAAAAATCCCAGATGTTTTTCGCTGATGGTAACTTTTTATATTCGCGGTTCAAATATTTTATTTTTTTCATGTCGCAATTTTTTTTGCTCATGGCAAAATATTGTTATTCTCGATCGACACTTCCTGAACACTTCCTTCTGCTCTTCCTAAAAACTGATTATCAATATTTATTTACCTCTGCATCAATATTTGTCTTGCTCACAGCAGGCTAAAAGAACTCTGTACCTTGCGTTTAAATAGAAGTGCCTGGCACAAAGTGGTACCGGTATATTTTGAGGTCTCCCATCCGATACTAACCCCGCCGGACCCATGGGCCCACGCAAACACTCTTAGGGATTCGTCACGCGTTGACGAAGCCCTAAGAGTGTTTGCGTGGAAGGCTACGTCGAACAGGGCTTAACTTCAGTGAACTTTTGTCTTAGAAAGCTGTCAGGGGCTCAGAGTTCACGCTTAACCTTGTGGTGAAAAAGAATTTGTAAGGGAACATGAAAATGATTATCATGTCAGTCTCGAAGCACAATGTTCTGCGATTCCCTTTTATTTTCTTCAATCTTTTGGGTTTAGTATTTTACTAGTAACCACATGTCTTCTCAGGGGGCTATTTACCTAAGACAGGCACTATAATGATTTACGACACCAAATGTCGTGTACTATTGAATCTCCTGGAAGACAAAACGCAGCTCAATTGACAATATGGAATAAAGCGCTGCGTTACTGCACTACCAGACGTACGCAATGCGTGCCTATTTTCAAATTCAGACGCAAAATACGGTGCCAAATTTCACATTCCGGCAAAAGCCAAGACTCTTCTTAACACGTATTGCTATATATAATTAGGAAGAGGGGTTATCTCTTTGTTGGATTGAAGATTGGATCAGATTGGTTGGACGTGATGATTAATTAAAAGCAACAAGAACGGCTTAAAACCTATACAGCATATTTTCCCAAGCGTCTTTGAATTTAGTGAAAACCGCAACTAAAAGTTTCAATTTATGCAACACAACTTTAAAAAGTCCGTTCTATCACGCATGAAAAACTACCAAGACAATACCGACGCAATACACTTTTGCAGCTTCGTGGATTGACGACACTTTCGGTTTGGTCAAAAAAAGTCTTCAATTGCAAAGACAAAAAGATTGCCCGTTACGCAGTGATATTTCAACGCCCACCCGGGAAAAAGAAACAATTACATTTTCTTGTAGAATTTGCCAGAAGAAGCCACTCGGGACGCGAGGCTATCTTCTTGTGTCAACATGTTCTAGTGTCGATAGTAGATAACGCTATCATTGAAGCTTATAATTTCCACCTTTTAATTTATTTTTACTGATATGCGTTACAAGTACGTACCTAGTTTTTGTTCAGTCACGGATGATGAGAAATTGAGCTTTAAGCTGAGAATACAACCTCTCTTTCCTCAATTTACCTGGTTGGAGCAATCACTGAAGATGAATCTGCAAGGTTGAGGAGAGTACGGTACCTTCAACACCAGAGACTGTTGTATTATCATGAGCGCATTGCAAGATTATTAGCAGGCGTTACAAATGTCACAGTAATAATAAGACTTTATTTTCTAGTTTACAAATATGTTTTGTTATACCTCCCAACTCAAATTACTTTTTCTGATTGGAGGAGAACGTGTCACGTGTCATTGGTCAACTTCATGACGCCCTAGAGCAACAACAACTTGAACTTTCGACTCACACGTGATCAGGTCGTGCACCTTTGAAACGGCGGCAAATCTGTACGCCAGCCGATGTCAAGCAAATAATTTTTATCTGTGTAATTGTTCTATTTTGAGTTGGGAGGTATAACAAAACACTTAATGACTGGCCCCTCGGTAAACAGTGAGTTTTGTTTCCCCTCGACCTCAATGTTGCCCACGCCATCGCCTCGGGGAACATTGAGGGTCTCGGGGAAACAAAACTCACTGTTTCCCTTAGGGCCAGTCATTAAGTGCTTAATGTAAACTAATGGTGGACACCTAACGACAAAGAAGAATCCCTTTCTTGTTCATTAGTTCCTTTAACATTTTATTTCAGTGTCTCCGGATTGTAAATTAGCTAGAAGGTAGCTTAGGGGAGAAGATTCTGTGAAGCGGTTAGCACTAGCCTTCCACTGAGCAATGCGACCCGGGTTCGATAGGGGGGTTTAGTTTGTTCTCTCCTCTGTTCGGGTACGTAATACGGTTTCCTCAGGGGTTTTTTTTTTATCAAAAGAGCATTTTGTAAATTTAAGTGTTTTAATTTTGACTTTATTTCATGCATGCTGTCTCTCTAATCTGAGGCAGTCGGTTTCGCTACATAAGTTCGAAGTTAGAATAAGGTAATAGACAAACAAACTTGTGACTTGCGACGGTACTTTTAAGAAAATTGTAGAAATAACTATTCTGGTATATTGATCACTTTCCTTACCTACTGAAACCTGCAGATCTGAAAGAAATAATTAAAAGATCAGTTTGATCCAGAACATGGGGAAAATCTTACATGAAACCCATTTTCGAATTTCGGTCTAGCAGAGTGGAAAGCAAGTATTCGGCGGTAAGAAAAGTTGAAAGCTCTGCATCCAATCTTATATCAAGTTGCTCGATGGAAATTTAACCCTCAGTTTCTTCAAAAGCGTCGATCCCAGGCTGAGTTCAAAAGCATCAATTGGCATATTGAACAGCAACTACGAATGAGTCGGTTTGAGGAGAAGTGGACAGTTTTGTACTGATTCTTGTTTAACGGATTGTTTGTGACGAAGAAGAGTTGCTTTAAAAACATCCTACATGATAAAGCGCTCTCTACGACATAGCCAAGATTTCTCAGTGGCAAGAAAGTTTGTTGAATTGGAGTCTTCTTACTCCCGACTGAGTTACTAAGATCAACGTGGAATAAATATGCACCGGATTTAGGGTAAAGAATACTTACTTACCTGTTCTAGACATCAGTATATGTAATGTTTGATCTGTTAAACTCTTATTTTCCTAGTTTAAATCGGTAGGGACGTCTCTCGTTTTAACACTGAATTCTATTTACCGCAACCATTACAAGATTAGTTCGTTACCTTCTCTTTCGAGTTCACGAAACTGAGGTTCGCAAGCTTTTAAGTAGCAAGTGCAGTGTATTATTAACAAAATTAGCATTTGTATTTTGATGGAGAGATTCTACATGTACGTTTTCACAAGGTTTCAAACTAGCGGAAGGCATCAGTGTTTCAGTTTGAAATGACTGCTTCAGCCGTCCAACCTGCTCGGCATAATTATAAAGCCGACATGACTTTGCATTAAATGCATTCGTGAGCAGTTCAATTATTCAAATTCAGCTTCTGTCATCCAAAACCTTCTTGGCTACCGATATGACTTTTCTTAAAGTTAATGACGGAATAATACAGAGATAGTGGCGAATTCACTACTTAGCCCAGAATGCTCTTAGTGAAATACTTATGATTGCAGTTCTGAGTTAAAACGTTCTTGAATCACAAAGGATGTTCACACTGAACGACACACTGCCACTGACTTAGGTTTAATCATGATTTCTTGGAGGCGTGAGTGTATTCAGTGTCCATTTCAATAGTGTTAGCAGTAGCAATAAATGTATTGTGATTCTAATCTAGTCGAGCTTTGCCCTCTGTCATTAGGTCGTGTCCGAGTTTTTGTCTGTCTCCTCTTCAAATCGAGTCGACGTGCGAAGTTTTTCTGTATGAAAATTAGTTTTCATTCATATGTAAAGTACAACTAATTACCATTAAAAAAAAAAAAGCTTCGCACTTAGACTCGCTTTGAAGAGGAGGCAGACATGAACTCGGAAATGGCCTATTGTTCAAAAACCGCCGACTTCCGTGGTTGTTCAAATATTGGTTTCAAATCGTATTGGGATGCAGCAGAGTGAACGTAACTTTCAACTACACACTACTAAATTAAATGAACATTGCATATTGCAAATTCTCTTTTCCTCTGCTGTTTAAGAGAACGAGTTCTTTGTACATATGGAAATGACGAGTCTTCTATTGCGTTCGTGATCAGTGGACATTATTAGTAGTTCTAAGCTATTTTGGTTGTACTTAAACAGGAAGTTCCAGCTGAGTTTCAAAACTCAGGAATGAGAACTATAATAGTGCTCCAATATCGTAGAATAGGTGAATACCGGTCCTCTTGGTAATAATAAATAACAAGACGTATTAACGTTCCTCTCACGATGTAGTCACTTAGGTACCCGACCGTCGTTTCCCAGCGATCGCTTCTTCACCCAAACAACATTCGATTAACTGACGTCCGGGCTTCAATGCTTGGTTGAGTCTTGACAAAGCGACTACGGAAGGACTACCGCCTGCTAGGAAAAACATAGCGATGCAACACCACAGAAACACCCAAATAAAACTAGTTGGAAACATCAGAAAGGATTGAAGCTATTTTTATTTTGTGGCTTTTCATAAGAGAGCCATTGAGAGTCATTTTACGGTCACGACAGACCTTTGAGGAGGGTTATTTTGTGGCTATTGTTAGTTTTGCATCCAATATTTTTACCTTCATTCATTTGTTTGTCATTTGAGAGCAGAATTTTAACAATACTAAACCCATAAAGTGTTAAATAGTCATCTGGATTCCAGTTTCAGCATAATATAAATAGTGTTTAATGTTGAGTCAGGTGTTAAGTGTTCACGTATCTATCGTGCCAGTTGGATGACATTAAAAAAAAAAGGTCCGCAATGCGTACTTGGGGTCTTATGCTTAGTTTAACTCCAATTCAGCCCACCATGCGTCCATGCGTGATTGGTTGAAAATTTACCACAATGCAGCAGTGAAATGGGTTTCTTCAGTATGCTTCAAATTTCATGCCCTGTTTAGAATTTTACATCGATGACTTGCCGCTAATCTTTCTCTTATTGCAATTTGCACACTTTAGACAACTTTTGGTGCACACTACAGCATCTCTATCAGCTATTTACTAGTAACAGAAGCACTAGAATGGCTAAAAAACAAGCATGACACTGTCATTTATTAATAGGATCTTATAAATGATCAAGAGAATGCTGAAATTCAACTACAATTCTAAGATGAATCATCAGTAGATGTTCAATAAACAAGTACCCTCAGAGCTTGGTGCAAATTCCCAAACTACTGGAAATCACAGTCCATCAGCAATAACAATGTATAAACAGCCAAGAGGAATATCTGATGACCAATTACGTGAATCAGTTAGATCATTAAATAATTAAAAATGCAATGCAAAGCTTTCAACAGGGTGCTTTTATAGACTAGAAATAAATGAAAACCTCAACAGCCTGAAGTCACAAAATGTTGAACCAGTTTATTTATTTATAACTGGAGGTCAGGTAGTGCTGGGAAAAGCCATTTGATCAAAACAATTTACCACACTGTAGTAAAAATCTATAGACATGCTCCAATGAATCCTGAGAATCCAACAGTGTTACTAGCAGCATCTACTGGAGTAGCAGTAATAAACATTGATGGTACACACAGCATTCGCAATACCTAAAGATACAGGTGATGATGTGGGGGAAAATCCAGGTCCTACAATATTTGATATCATTGATATGAAAATGAAGCAATCTTTGCTGTGAATGCTGGTAAGCAATGTGTAGCAATGTCACTTACTGCTATTATATACCATCAAATACAAGATAATTCTACTTTGAACAATTCTACTTTGATAACTCTACTTTGAACAATATTTTGGTTATTGGAAATAATCTATACAATTCTGTAAGATGTTCTGAGCGAACAAATGACTATTTGCTGTTAACTGGTGTTCCAGAGATGGTTTCAATATTTGTTAAAGTGTATTCATTACAATATAGTGTATTAATGCCAGTAGTTAACAAACAATAATTATTGTAATTCAGTTAAGAGTTTGAAAATACTTCTAGAAGTGAATTTCTAAGAGACATGTATGGACCAATGTTTGATGTCATGAACAAATATTGAAACCATGTCTGGAACACCAGCTAACAGCAAATAGTCATTTGTTCGCTCAGAACATCTTACAGAACTGTATAGATTATTTCCAATAACCAAAATATTGTTAAAAGTAGAGTTATCAAAGTAGAATTATCTTGTATTTGATGGTATATAATAGCAGTAAGTGACATTGCTACACATTGCTTACCAGCATTTACACCAAAGATTGCTTCATTTCCTTGACTAGAGTCAGCGCACACAAAGGTTGTTGGATCAATGATATCAAATATTGTAGAACCTGGATTTTCTTCCACACCATTTGCTTGCTTTGTAAGCAATGGGATGTAAACATTGTAGCACATCATTTGTGTAAACCAAAACATCACCTCCTTACACGACTTGTAATGTCCAACAACTTGTTTTAATGTTGGCAAGTAAAACACATTTAAACGAAACATCATAAGCATCGTATTCCAAAATCGCCCTCGCACACGTGAAAATGCATCCTTGGCTTTCACAAAATTGTTGTAACAGCCGATCCTTGACCGCTGTTGACCGGTACTGTTCGATCGTTGTTCCCATGCTGGCGGCTAGTAGCAGACAGCAGTAAGAGTACGAAATATACTATTCTTTGAGAGTGCAAAACTCTTATTCAATGCAATTATTTTTTAGAGTACAATAACTCTTTCAGTTTGGGGTGTAACCCACATCGACATTTAAAGCCGATAAATACTGGTTTGTGATAGCTTGTGAGATACTTGTGAGGTATGTGGTGCAACGCACACCGGATTTCAAGCCAATGAATGTGGGCTTGCGAAAGCGTCTCAGCTTCAGTGCAATCCGCACTAAACACAAGCCGAGTCTAGATATGTTGGCTTGCGTGAGTAAACAACTCCCGTATCGATATCGCCGAGGAAACTCCACTCAACGACGTCACCTGGATGAAATAACAAACAAAAAACAAGCCAGGAAAGTGCAGTTAATTTTCGAAATGAAAGAAAGAAAGAAAACCAATCTGAAACAGCGCGAAAGATCAATTTTGAAATAGAAATAACTTACCTTAAACAATTACAACTAATTTGCGACGGAAATCTCTTCAATTTTTTCCCAAAACAGGGGAAACGACAGCAGATTTATATACAAACGACGAACGCTAGAAGCAAAATGGCCGACACTTGAAAAACAATGACTCGCAATTACTAGTACCCAGTCTACAAGCCAGACTGTCACGTGTGTTCTCGTCCTCAAAGTGACAAACTTTATGCATAATCCATAAGACCCCAACAAAACAAAACAAAAACGAAAAGAATAGGAGGTATACACTTTAGGCTTCCATATTTGCAAATTAGCTTAAATATTGAAGATGTTGGGTATGGGAAATATATTCTTGCAGGAAAATTTAATTGAGGGGATTTAAACTTTTGGTTTTCGAATTGAACTCCTTGAGAGCTGCACTTTCAGTAAAAAAATAATAATCGTCTCAGGTACTTGTGCGCAAAGGTTACAAGGCGAGGTTCTTTTTCCCTTCTTTGGTGAGAAATTCATCTACTGTAAGCTCTGCATTTTAAATTAACGTCTCGAATCCATTACAACCTACCGTTTGCTTAATTGTTGATGTTTTCGCCAAGGGGCCTGGGTTAAAGGCGCGACATGATTGGTTGTACGCTCTTCTCTATTTATATTTCACTCTCATTCTCAAGGCACAAGAAAAGCTTAAGAAGAACGAAAAATGTTTGATTTTCCTTCCTTTATACTCAGGCTTATATCGCGGGTGTGCTCACTTGCTAATGCAAGTGGCCAAGCTGCAATTGTATGGAAGGTGTCAACGTCACGAGATTGAGGTCACTCTTAATTAGAGAGTCATCCATTGACACATTTATCGCTTGAAAACACTGGTCTGTGACCCAGTCACATGCGGCCCTGACTGATGTCCAGACTTATTCTACCCGAAGAGAACATTTTTGCACATCGTGTCCACAAGATTAGACAAACGTGCTCTTGAACATGGCATTACTCGCAAAATCATATAAAGAGTCCTGCGACAAAAAAGGACCGCTAATGTTATTTCTCAGGAGTCACTAGACTGTGGACTTAAAGAACTCGCTGAAAAACCATGCAACAATGATCATAGTGAAAGACTGAAACTTTTAGGTAGAACTTTTAAACTGTATAATGCACTTGAAGTTTGTTAAAATGACACGTTCGATGTTTCACTGACGGTTTACAAAAGGTTTTTATGTGATTTAAGATGGTTTGCAACGGTTTTCAACGGTAAATTACGATTTACAGCCAATTGAAAGAAAAGTCACGAATTCACTGTCTCTTACTTCCATGACGAAATCGTGAAAAACCGATAAAAACCGTCGGTAATCTGTTGTAAATCGTGCTAATCCTTATGTTTGGCAACATAAATCGTGTTCGATTTCCAAGAATGAAAAAAAAAACAAAAAACAAAAAACAAAAAAACAATTTATCTAGATAAAATATCGCTAACAATGATCTGTAAAGACAGCCATACACTTCTTTAAAATAACGCCAAGTTAACAGCCACTCTATGGTTTGCCTAGAGATCTAGCATGCAATATCGGCGAATTAGAAAGTACATGTCCCAATTCAAAGTAAATCTTAAACGTATTGTAAACGCTTTTGTGATCTCCCGGATCGATTACTGTAATAGTATTCTCTATGGACTTCCTATGATTGAGCACGAAAAACTAAAACGGGTTCAGATCATCGCAGCTCGTTTAATCACAGGAAGCAGTCGGAGAGACCATTACCCCAGTGATAAGAACCTGCATGGGCTTCCTGTTAGGTCACGCATCACTTTTCAGATTTTACTATTAAGCTACAAAATTCTGAATGGACAATCGCCTAGTTATCTTACTTCGCTTATTAGTTCATATAAACCAGCTCGTTCTTTACGTTCATCCGACCATTTAGTTCTACAAGTTCCGAACGTCAAGACAGCCACTTATGGTCAAAGAACCTTCTCTTATTGCGCCCCGAAACTATGGAACAGTCTGCCTAAATCTGTAAAAAATTCTGAGACTGAACCTATTTCTTTTTTGCGATTATTTTAACCCTTAGATAGTTATACGATTTTACTTAGTTATTTTTTGTTACATAAAATTATATATATAATTCAGATTTTTAGCTTCCCAATGTACGCGCATTGAGAATTTTAAATGCCCTGACAAATACTTTGCTATTATTATTATTATTATTATTATTATTATTATTATTATTATTATTATTATTATTATTATTATTATTATTATTATTATAGCAAGAGCAGCGTACCTGATGTTTTTGAGCAGGTTCGAGTCTTGCTGACAGACAAACTAACTTTTTTTTCTTACTGTAATTATTCCTGCAATTACCAGCCGATGCATTTTCTATATGTTTTGTAGCGTTTTTCGTCTTCCACGCAGCAGAACTCTCTCATTAACAATGCATCCTGCACTTCACACAGGCTTACGATACGTGAATTTTTTATTCATTTTATATAAATCAAATAAGCACAATTCTGCTGTTTTGTATGAGTTCACTGATAAATGACCAGGTTTGCTTTAAAAGCATTGAGCTTTGAAGCGTTTGAGCTCAGATTTATTGTCATGATTGCTATGCATGACGCTGTGAGTAATGGCAGTCGAAGCTCTCAGACAATCTTGGACAGAATAAAATGGAACAGCAAACCCCCATCCCCACCCCCACCCCAAATCAAGGATAAAGCCGCGCAAAAGCCAAAACGCGCCATTTTCCAATCCTTGATTATGCTTGTGCTTGATTATGCTTGTGCTTGTGCATAAGTGAAAGTTAACTGTGATCTTTGTCATTATCTACATGTCATCAAGTTGAAACTTCAACATCAAATTTAATTTCTATTTTAAAATTAAAAAATAAATGAGGGAGGACTGGAAAAAATAAGTTAATTTTAAAATGTAATAATATTAGATGTTATCATTTCACATGCTCTTTCAGCAGTTTTTAAAGGTGTTCTTTGAAATTCATATTTTCATATGTATACTATGTATCAGAAACGCTAACGGTGGTCATGTAACGAGGATTATGTAATCAAGTGATACCTTGAAAGTGAAACCTCATTCCAACCTTAGGGTACCCATAGCCAAGGAGACGACGATACCCAGTGGTAAGGGCGTTGCACTCGTAAACGGAAGCCTATTCTGAAAACTTGCTCTATATATATCACTGATATGAATTCTCGCATTGCAAATAGCCACCTGGCTGTGTTTTTCAGTTCAGTTTTCTTAACGCTTTTTACGTTCATTTATATTTTTGCTTTTCATATAGGGCCCCACAAGGATCAAGCTTTTAATAGCATTACGTTTAAATTGAAGGGTTAAATTTTTCCCTTATTTACTCTGCATGTATCCTCCAGGCCGGGAACTTATGAATACCGTTAAAAACCTTGAAATCTGTCTTCAGTGTCTCTCACGGCGGGCCATTTTTCATATCACTTTTGCTTCTCTTGGCGAATCCCTTGTGATCGTGTCTGATAAGTTTTTTCTTTTCAAACGATTGAAAACAAATTTTCACAAGACCAGAGATATCAATAGAAAAATGAAAACAAGGGTGAAATGTATTACTGGCAACCCAGTAGTTTTCATACTAGCATGCCTAAGAACGCTTAGGAGCCAATACTTGCAGGAGGCAACCAGTTGACTATTACTTGATTACGGTAAAGCTCTGTTCATACACAAATAATAATTAAATTACACCCTAAACCTTATATTTCTAATACATTATTTAAATTCGCAATTATATTAATTGGTTTAATTCCTTTATCAAGGGGGTCCCTCCTCAAAGACGCTTTGAAAATTAAGTGGTTCTCAATCAGCCAGGTGTATGCCGCAAACAATCAACGCACGTGAAATTTGGATACAATGCCCTCGCCTCAATCAGGGAACGAAAAAGATGATCGCAAATGCGCTCATCGTTGCTGAATGATGGAGCAGGGCCGGATAAGTAAGCAATCGAAAATTTTCAACTCGTACGAAAGATTCTCAGAGCAACAGTAGCACTCAGGAACTCTTATCGACATCTGCACCCGTGTCCATGAGCTCGTGAACCAGGATGGGAAGGTTTACTCCTTCAACTGACCTCGCTGCTCCTCTCTCCAAAGGAGCTAATAGGAAAAAATCAACCCTGTTCATGTCAGCACTTGAAAAAAGGGCTAACACAAACCTTTCCTTGTTGCGTGTTCAATTTTCTAGGAAGACGTTGTGGTATCCTTTCTCATGGAAAATGTGCCTAACTTACCGGCTTACCTGACTCATCCTTGGCTGTAGCAACGCGATAAACCTTCCTTAACCTCTAGTTTGCATGAAATTGCTCGCATCTGCTTTGTACAGTGCTCCTCCAAAGGTATGTGAATGTCCATTCAAGCGGTCTCTTGTAAATAACGAAATATTGTCAAACTTTGCAGACTTTTTCACTGTGGTTTCATTTTTGTATAAGATGATGATTAGGAAAAATGTGCAGGTGGTGATATTCAAGTCAATTCGATTCGCTCTTGAGATCAACCCTTCTCAAAATAGTCTAGACCAACCCTCCAATCCTAAAGCATACATCTCTCCTTGAAAACATTCTGTTTTATGTATCTAAGCTCCAAAATTAAGCGCTTTTTTACCACAGGACCTGGTTGAGAAAGACAGGGGTAACTCAAAAATCAAAGAATGAACTAACTCCGGATGCAGAAGGGCAGAGTGATTGTTGGCAAAACGTACCGAAGGTGGCGTAATGTAAAAAGGAATGTTATAACCATCACAGATACAGGAAATAATGAAAGGAGACGCGTAAGCCACGTTCCCAGAAGCATACATTGTCTTTGAGCCTTCCTTTAACAAACCATGTCGACCGATTCTACTTCAAAGGGAGTTGTAGAAGAAAGAGTCTTGTACCTTAATGACTTCAAAACCTCGAGTAAAGCCACTGTTATCAATGCGCCCGTCCGTTTTGCTAAAGTCGAGGAATGTTCCTCCGAGTTTAATTGCTGAACCCCGGCATCTTGACCACAAGAATTCGAATGCACGCCCAAAACGTTAACTGGAACTCCAGTGTCCTCTCTTTCCACTTCAGAAGCAGATGTCTGTGATTTGATTTAGGCAGCACTGAATCATTTGAAGCAGTAAGAAAACGAATAAGAAATATTATTATTTTTCTTACATCGATGGGGCTAAGGCACTCTATACCGTCTAATCTAAGATTAATCAAGCAAACAAAATGGAAAAAGAGGCATTTATAGTTTTTAGAATAATGGTGGCATTTTTTATATCCAGAAAAAGAAATCTAAAGATTACTACTCATGATCAATACCTAACAGCGTAAAGACAGTAAGACAAAATTTCGCGTTATCGGAGGAAGAGTTGAAAATTGTTTTTACCCTTCTCCCCGCATTAAGAAACTTTTGAACCAGATGTGAAAAGCTTTCAATACAAAATTTTAAATTCAATTCTCTATACAAATGAGAAATTATTAAAAATTAGATATAGTGATCATGACAAGTGTACATTCTGCAATAAAGTGTCTGAATCATTGCACCACCTCTTTTTCTTCTGTTCGTACTCAAGTCTTTTTTGAAAACAACTTCAAAGGTATTTTATTTCAATTCGCCATTTTCAATAATCCCATAAGCCTGGTTTTCACTAGTGGCGCAAGTACAAGCACAAGCACAAGCATAAGTAGCTTATGCTAGTGAAAACAAACGTCGACGTAAGCATCAAAATCAACCACAGCATCCGCCATTTTGTTCAAATGTTCCGAAGCCGGGAATCTGGAACGAGCGCTTTCACTGGCCAGACGTAGCAAATTTCCTTGTGCTTATGCTGCGCCTCGTTTTCACACGACGCAAGCGAACACAAGCATAAGCACAAGCACAAGGTAAAAGAAGAATTTCGATGCTCGTTTCACGGTGAAATTAGTGCCCCTAAGTTGTGCTTGTGCCTGGGTCGATAATGAAAACTAGCCTATACCCATGATACAGTTCATTTTGGGGGATTATTTGCATTTGTTCACCGAAGCACGATAAAGTCCCAAGAGTAAATAACGTGTATTGCTTTTAGGTAAAGAGCCCCCAAATGTATTGCATAATGGGATGGGAATAGGGAAAGCAATGAACACAAAAGACGATACAAAAGAAACAATGGACCCTAACCCTACAAACAATAGAGCAGCGTCGACCTACAGGGATATCCACTGAAATTAGAGGTGTAATGAGCTCGTCCTGACTGAGAGCAAAACGAAAAAGACCTCTCATTCTTGAAGACGTCATAATAGGTATTCCAAAAACGCCAAGACCTTTACTAAATTACCTAATATTAATCGGAAAAGTACACATCTGAGATTTTAGAAGGAAAGTTGTATGTCCATACATTGAGGGGTTTAAAATAAAGGTTAGGAACTCTTTTAAAACAAAATATATTATATTACAATAAAGTTTAGAATCCTTTCATAAAAACTTGCGACAAAACGTTGCTTAATAACATTGTAAGATTTAAAAAAGTTATAAACGATAAAAAGCTATAAAGAGCTAAAATCGACGACGTTTCGACATTAACATAACGTCAGTATCAAGTCAAGAATGTATAAAAATAGGTTCTCTAAATACTAAAACGAACAATAAGAGAAAATAATTTACGGGTTAAACAAAACGTTTCGCACGTATGGAGTCCGTTTGCACGTTCAGATTAGGTTTGAATTACCTTTTTTAAATCTTACAATGTTATTAAGCAACGTTTTGTCGCAAGTTTTTATCGTCAAATGTTATTCTAAGTCACTTCTTCTACGAATCCTTTCATAAAAAGTGAAATTATTTTAATTATCTTTTCAGCTGATCTACAGCGTTGCATACGCAAGGCTCACATGGTAAAGTTCAAGGCATTCGGTTAATGACGTACTCTATGAGTCATCCCACATTGTTATACCTCCCAACTCAAATACGTTTTCTGGTTGGAGGAGAACGTGTCACGTGTCATTGGTCAAAACTTCATGACGCCCTAGGGCAACAACAACTTGAACTTTCGACTCACACGTGATCAGGTCGTGCACCTTTGAAACAGCGGCAAATCTGTACGCGAGCCGACGTCAAGCAAATAATTTTTATCTGTGTATTGTTCTATTTTGAGTTGGAAGGTATAACAAAACACTTAATGACTGGCTCCTCGGTAAACACTGAGTTTTGTTTCCCTTGGGGCCAGTCATTAAGTGCTTATTGTTCCCCTAAGAGAATCTCTGGGGAAAACCGGCCGTATTTGAGAGAGTGCCCCAAAGGTTTAACCGCTGTGTGTAAAAGTAATATTTCGTCAAGCGAGAAAAAGCTAGTACGTCAGTGCTTTTTAACGTGTGTATGTGGTCAAGTAGAAGATAAAGGTTTTCTGCCTATAAGGGATGAATTGTAAAATAAATGTAGTTGTCATGTTAAGCGTAATAATAATAATAATAATAATAATAATAATAATAAATAGCAAAAACTAGAAAAAACGTGTAAGGTGAGCGCAGTACGCATAACAAATGAACCTCAAGAACAAAGAGAAACCAGTGAACAAAGACCAAACAATAGAGAGACAGAAACCGAAGATCAAACAAGTGAACAACAACAAAGCATTGACTGGACAATTGAAGATCCTAGTTGGCTTGCACAAATAACGCAAGCAGCCAAGTGTATCTATGATGACCTTGTGAAAGACATAGCGATTATGAATAAGCGAGATGTAAACACCTTTGTTAAAAAGAAAAGCTACATCAAGAAAATAGACATAGCTCGACTACAATACGCTGCAAACCCACTCCAGTACCTCTGGGAATACAACTTTTCAATTCACTCTGTTGTAAAAACATGGAAATCAATTCATACCAAAGAAAGGAACGAGGATAAAGAAAGAAAAACTAGTAGGAAACCTCGATGGATGATTAACATGGAAAGAAAAATGAATAATCTGCGAAAACATACCTCTCAGATATGCGAAGAACTGAAGAGGATACGTGACAATTATGAACTTACGCCAAAAATGAAAAAAAATCGATTCTAGATGATCAAAGAAATTAAAGGAAGAATAACCATGGCAAGTTTGACAACTTTAAAGGAAAGGAAGATTAACGCCATTCGAGCCCTGAAAAGACAGAAAGAAAGAAAGAAGACAGCTTATGAAAGATTCAAGACCAACCCGTGGTTCGATGTAGATGAAGGTTCGCTCTACAGCCATTTAAACAACATTATCAAATCAACAGAAGCAAATCATCACCCACAATATACTGGTAAAGAAAAGCCATCTTCAACTAATCAAGATGCCACCACCACATCAATAACAACAAGAGAAGAATTCGAAAGATTCTGGAGACCAATATGGGAGAGTGCAAGCGGAGTACCTATTGAAGCAGATTGAATAAAGGATAGTGAAACAGCCCTTAAACAGCACATTATCCAACCAAGCGGACCTATAACGATAACCAAAGAAATAATCACCAACAGTATTAAAAACAAGAGATATTGGTCTTCGCCAGGTAAAGATAAAATCACCAACTATTGGATAAAGAAAATGGATACCTTTCATGGAGACATCGCAGCAGCACTGAACACCATACTTACAGAGAGACTAGGGATACCAGCTTGGCTTGCCGTAGGAAGAAGTGTTATGATTCCGAAGAAGGATAACCCATCCGCTCCTGACCACCGTCCAATAACCTGTTTAAACACCTTATACAAGCTCATCACGTCAGTGATTGACCATCAACTACAGGTACACGAGTACAAGAACAATCTGATGCAAATCGATCAAAGAGGAGGCAAAGCAAAATCAATGGGCAGCATAGATAATCTGCTGATTGATAAGATGATATTAGAAGACGCCCACTTCCACAAGAAGAACCTATCCTGCACCTGGGTAGACGTAAAAAGGCATTCGATTCCGTCTCACACCAATTGATTATCAAAACCCTTAAACTGCATGGCATAAATGCAGACCTCATACATCTTATAAATCTATTATGAAAACATGGAACATCAATCTGGA
>NC_090870.1:39202303-39247303 GCF_036669935.1 Montipora foliosa | reverse complement strand
CTTCTATTATCCGTGCGCATTTGAGAACCCTGTTTAATTGAACAACAAGGGTGCTGACTTACTGAGGCTAGTCCACCCTTTCAAACAGCTTGCTCGACACCTTATCGTAACTAGCCAAGCCGTGGTCACGAAAAGAAACGTTTTCACAACGAGTTTGGGTAAGATAAAGTGGGAATGCCGGTTATATACATGTCTTTTCAGTCGTAATTGCTCAATTGAACAGACATGCATTTAGACTTGATATTAGAATTGAAATTTGCGGAACAACCAAGATTGCGCGCTCCTAGCGTTGGCATGCAGTTTACAGTAGGATCAAAAATTGGAACCAGTTTTCAATTGAAGTAAAAGAAAATTATATTTGTCTTACCATTGAGCAAAGTGTTGTCTGCTCTTTTTCTTTGCAGCTTCTTCTCGTGATGTTGCCGCTCCAAAAGGTGGCTTTTGAGCCACCATTGGGATTGCTTCTTTGGGTGGTAATCTTAACATGGACCTTTCAAGGTAGGAAAATATTTTGACACATCATCCCGGTGAAAACAGTACGGGACATAAGTGTACACTTTCCTTCAGTAAAGAGAATTTGGATTGCGAATCCACTTGAGCTCAATTTCAGTTATGCAAGAGGCTGGCCTAGCATTGTCTTGTACAATGTAGCTTTCTCTTTTACGGGCCTTGCTCACTAGCATATTTCTGAATTTGAATAATTAGGAAACACTAATCTACTCGTTAAAATGGTCAGTAATCTCCGTAAAGAAAGTAAGTTATATTTCTTACCTCTCTATCCTTCTTGGATAAACTGCTTGTGGGTGATTGCCCTTTTCTTTCTCGGATCATACTTTTTGTTTGCAAATGGCAATTATGCGATTCGAGATACTAGCCTTTCCAGGTTTCAGCGAAACAATTCAGCGTAGTACTTCAAGTAAAGAATTAAACAAGTAAGTTAACGGTTTGTGGACATTGTGAAGTTCATTATTTGAACTAGTTTATTCAGTTGTTTTCTTGTTCTCAAAAAAAAAAAAAAAAAAAAAAACAGCTTAGCCGTGCCGTTAAGTCAGCGGTGTCAGAAATTCACGAAGAATTCTAGCTCTTTGTTAAAGTCGCTATTTGACAAATGACTGCCTTTCTCAGAAAACAACATGATTCCAGCGTTAACCTTAACGGCATTTTTTTAAGTTGTGTGCAAAGAACAACTGTAGATAAACTGATAAGGATGATTATTAAATTCCTTTGTTATGAATTAAAAACTATTAGGATTCGACTCCCGCCAAAGATATACGGGGAATCCTAGCAAAATGTTCTTGTCTCAGCCGAAATAATTTGTTTGTGCGTCAAGTGGTGCGCATGGCTTCATCTCGGTTAAGATATTTCGAAGTGTTTCGAGCAACCACTACGTCATGGCACTCTGAAGGCTCTCTTTGATATCCAAATTTTCTATATTTTATGTGAAATTTACTTGGAAGGAAATTTTTAAAAAAAATTGCCATATCATGACGATGCAATACAATGTGACAAGTCGGTCTTGTTACTTGTAAACAGCCCCAGGTAATTTACCGAGCTCGCTCAAGTGAGATCAAAACACGCTATTCACTGCGTGCTTGATTTTCCGCCTTGTTATTAATTTACAATATATGAACATAGTTTAGTAAAGTACGATCGTC
Organism: Montipora foliosa; assembly: GCF_036669935.1. NCBI lineage: Eukaryota > Metazoa > Cnidaria > Anthozoa > Scleractinia > Acroporidae > Montipora > Montipora foliosa. Next base: position 39,245,648 of record NC_090870.1, on the reverse strand, counting down.
CGGATAAGTGTAGTCCTGACAAGGACTGATTTAGATGACACTGACTGACGTTTCGACAAACTGAGCGAAAGCGAAATTCATCTTCAGAGTCAGGGGGAGTCATTGGTCAAGTTATTCGTGATGTTATTGGTGGACTGTTAGTTGAGCCTAGATGTAATTGGCTCTGAAGACTAAACAGTGATTGGTGCATTTCGATCCGTCTAAAGGTCTAAGGTCTGTACTTGAATCGTAAAATACGTTGGGCAGTACTGTGATAGAGTAAACCAGTGTGTTGTTTGTCTGTTGTTGATGCGGGAAGTTGTAGGCATCGGTTTATTGGTGTCTGTTATAAATTAGTAAACCAGCTTTCAAGTACGATCCGTTGGTAGTAATTAGTGTTGCAGAGTCCCAGTCAATTCTGTGGTTTGTCTGCAGATGGTGTTCAGCAATGTTATTTTTGATGTCACCGTTGTTAATAGCTTGTCTGTGTTCAGTTAGTCTAACGCTCAAATTTCGGCCGGTCTCACTTATATAAGTGGCCTGGCAGTCGCAGCATTTGATCTTATAAATTGCTCCTTGCTTTTCCTTAGGTTGAACTCTGTCTTTGACGTAAGTCACTAGTTTTCGTAACCTGAGGTAGTGATGGGTCTGTGAGAAACACGGATTTTGTAAGACTGTAGGATCATTGGGATAATATTAGAGGTTCCTTTGATGTAGGGTAGGAACAGCTAAGGGTTCTCCGGTTTCCACTGTTGTTGCCGAAATCGTTATGCAAAACATGGAGGAACAAACCCTGGCAAGTAACAAGCGAACAATACTACTTTGGTTACGCTTCGTTGACAATACTTTCACAACTCTGCACAAAGACGAAATTAACGTTTTTCATGAACATCTCATCAAAACGACGACATTCAGTTTAGCAAGAAGATTGAGGATAATGGTAATATTTCTTTTCTTGGCTGATTGGTCACCCGTGAAAACGACAGACTGCAGACGACGGTTCACGAAAAACGCGCCCACACTAACAGACTCCTTAACAAATCATGTTACAACCCTATTTCACACAAAGCTACAGCAATACGGACTTTAACAAGACGCGCGCTACTGGTTTGTGACTCACACGACAGCTTAGCAGATGAACATAAGTACTTAGACAACGTTTTCAATAAGAACAACTACACCCGCGACGCAACAGTAAGCGTAGAGAACCACACGCAACAAACACTAACCTGACACCTAACAATACAGTGACTACACCCTACGACATGGACGTATGGATGCACGGTGGCGTGATTACGTCATAGTTCAATCCAGATTTCCTGGAATCGATGGGTTGCCATATTTTCTTAACCATGGTGCTCCGCGCTCGCGCCTTGAGCGCTTTCTCTTTAAAAAAAATGCATTGTCCAACTTGTAAATTTCACGCGAAAAAAACGATATCGTATGAATCACGAAGCGAAGTGAAATTTACTGTGGATATTCACCTGTTAGGCGATGAATTTTCCTTGAATCACGTGAGTTTTAAAGCCATATCAGAGCACAGACGCCTCAAGCCCACAACGCGATTTTGCAATGCAAACTATTATGTAATAAGAAAATGTAACAGTGAAAAGGGTTCAAAATTAAGTTAAGATGAACGGCTTGACCCTGCGATCCAATCGAAAAACCAGTGTCTGTTTAGCGGTCAACTTGAAAGAAAAAACAGCTGACGTTGACGAGTTCTAAACTCGAGCCCGCGATACGTGATATTGGTCAGCGGATGCCTTGTTTTGACAGGAGTCAACTGACCATAACATGGATTCAAAGATGTAAGGGTATGCTGTAAACTAGCAGGAGTATGGTCCCCATGATGAGCCCTAAATTGAGCATATGGTCACGTGATAATGGTCGTATTGTCATACACGGAGGGGTGGACGTTTTAAATGTGGGGTACTTAAAGCATATTTCTGAGGATCAAGGGAACATAAAGCAGAATTTCTAGGAACAGGGGAACTTGACAAAAGTAAACTTTCCTGACCCTCTACAAAACAAAGTTAAAGTGCATATGACTCGAAATTTCACCACCATTTTATATTTCAGGCTTTGCTTGATTTCGTTATTAGAATCTTCCTACAAACGTCCGAAGTGAGTTTTTTCGCAGCACGAACTTCGGCATTTTGGCCAAAAAATTGGGACATTTCCCCCACAGCCTAAAGTGTCTTCATGAGTTCATCAGTTGGGTTAGATTGCAGCGAGAAATATAAACCACAAGACAAATCGGCGAAACTGCCGAAAATGTTGTGCAGAAATTCCAGGTTTACGCCAGGTATATCAATGAATCTTTTTTTCCATTTGTCCAAAAACACCAGCCCAGTTTCAAACCTACGAATTCTTCGATCTGGAGCTGTGTTTTGGTCAATCTAGCTGATATGTCTGAGCATAGACATAACAAAAGGAAAGGAAGATCAACCAGTGATTACAACAGATCGAGAGCGAAGGAAAGCGTAGAGTGAATTGATATTATTGCACGGGTGAGCCGTTGCTCTCGATCGACTTCGTTTAAAGTTAATAGAGGAGAATGGTTATGAAACCCGAAAAATTAAACTGCCTACTAGATCGTGTTCACTGTCGCGCCATAAAAAATATATGCAAAGCCGTACAATGGAAAAGGCCAAGAACATGAATGTTGTAGAAGACCAATGATCACCAATGCATAAACAACTTGACCAAGTCTGCTAACCTTTCGCTTGCGAGACAATACACATGAGTTTTAACACACCTAATATACTTGAAACGTTGAAACTGCGGAGAATCACAACGAGAGACATTTTTTCCAATCAAAACGAATTTCATTGTCTGGTGTTACTCAAGTGACAATTCGGAAATTTAAAATGCTGTATTTTCAAAACCAAAAACATTGCGCAACTGGTAACTTGAAAAAGGTTTATTTCTAGGTCATCTTCAACCTTGTATAGATAAAGATGCGGGAGACCTCACGGTTTTGATTTTAGAATATGTGAAAACCATCTAGTCATCCAACGTTCGAATTCTAAACGCCTTCCTAATAAAATTCAAATTTTAAAGATACCTCGCGTCTTTTAATGATACAATGTACACAAATGGATAATTTACTCAGGTCCTTAGAGAGATCCTTAAGTCCACGGACGAGGAGAGCTGTAATCTGAATTCCGAGAACTATAAATACAACTGATTGGCTTTGGAGTGGTGTAAAGACACCGCAAAACTTCGCCCGATGTGGATTTCTCGCCAAATTGTTGTTCTTCGTTAAAAATAACCCAACTACAACTGCCAATAAAGAAGATTAGGAAATACTCTATATTGTTGTGTGCACTTTTGCCGCTTTAAATCGTAAGTAAAAGACGCTCACAACCGCACTGAATCTTCGCACAAGTTGCAATCTTTACACAACTGATGGCATCAAAATCCTCAACTCGATCCCAGGCCTTTGTCCAATATTTTCCTTAAAAATAAAAGAGCTTTCTTCGCATTTTAGATGTGTTCTCGTAACATAAATTAAATTGTTGTGGTACAGAAATGCTTCTTAGACCATTACTGTTCATGTGCACTTTAAGCTGTTTCTTGGAAGCAAGGGAAAAATTTCGATGTTATCTACGGAACAAGGGAACATGTAGTCACTAGGAGGCCCTTATTATTGTGTTTTCGTATTTTGCATTCCTAACGCGTTTCCTGTGCTTGAAATATTCAAAGAAATGAGTGAATGAACGATTTGTAGATTTTCTGAAACGTGATCCCTCAAAAAGGATGGCTTCTTTGCAAATCCAAGTATTCCGTGAACAGATTAACATGCCAAGAACCAGAGAAGCAGCCATGTTAATTCAAAATCAACGAATAAACTTTTACCTGTAGGTGCCTTTGGCTGTCCGGAGGATCCCAGCTTGTACTTCATTGACCAGCACAGTATCAACTGTATTGACCTGAAGACATACAATTACACCTTCCACCATGTCAATGTTAAGACTGTGAAGACGGGTTTTACAGACACTGGAGCAATAGACATCCACCATGAGAAAGGCATAATATTTTGGAGCGACTACGCCCAATTTACTATCAACAGTATGGATCTTGTTACTGGCGAAACCAGGGTAATGAACAATGTTCTCGGCTTCTGTATTTTAATTACGTTAATTAACAAAGACGTTTTTGTTAACTATCTTCTCTTGTCGGGATCAACTATTCTGTAAATGCAAGATCAGTGGCACCCAGCAAAAAAATAAATTGTTTTAATATCCCATGCATTGCATTCTGTATTTCTCATTGTTATGGATGCTATGAAATTTCCGAATGCATTTTGTAAAATTTCGAGAGAGTAAATTCTGTTCGGATTCTTAGTTTGAACAGTTGAGTAACCGACAGAGGACTCACAACGTCTGCTCAGAGTCAACGAGCCGGCTGTTTTGACATAAATTAAGGATCCATCCCTTCTTTTTTTCTATAAAGGTACTTATACGAGATGACCTGGGAGAGGTGGATGGACTGGCCTGTGAATGGGAAAGTGAATTGCTGTACTGGACTGATTACCTGTTTGAGAGGATAGAAGTAGCAAAGATTGACGGAAGTTATAGGAAAACCTTGTTTACGAAGGAAGTTTATAACCCTCGAGGAATTGCCGTAGATCCTAAGTCAGGGTAGGTAACTTTTGTTTAAACTTGTTTCACTCACCAGGAAAGGCTATGATAAATGTAATCTTTTTTAAGACATCCCTTTGTCAAATATATTATTAACCTCTGACGGTAAACTTTAAAAATTGCCTTTAATCTCTGTTGTTTCCATACAATTTTTATTGGTTTAATCTTGTATTTATTTGTCATTCAAGGTACATGTTCTGGACAGACTGGGGCCTAACAGATCCAAAAATAGAGCGAGCCTATTTAAGTGGCAATCATCGAATAAATATATTTCCCTTGGGCTACAGTTGGTTCTATGTGTTCTTCCCTATGAGTGTGGTCATTGACTATGACGCCGAACGCATTTATTGGATGGATGCATATGATAACTACATAGACTCAGCAGACCTTGATGGCCAAAACGTTGACACTATACACTACATCAGTGAAAACATTTTCCCTGCTGATCTTGCCTTATATGGTGACAATCTTTATTGGGTTGACTGGAACAGCCAAAGTATTCAGTGGTTTAACAGAACACGTCCACTGCTGATGCAGAACTTTGGCCATCTCTCGGATGTTCTTTTAACAGGCGTTGTAGTCTCAGATGAGTCAAGACAACCAGTTGGTAATTTCATTACCGTTTTGTACCAAATAACATGCATCACAACATTTCTTGATTCTGATTGGGTGAACTAACCCTTGACACGATGCAATTTACTCACAGAATTCTCGGTTTTTATTAGCTAATAAACAATAGGGTGTGGTAAGAACCAATGAAATCTTTTGTTTTGGTGGTGTTGTTGCATTTTCTAAAGTGATAATTCCGTTATTTAATTGAACACTTATTTGTTTTCTCCACACCATTTTGATGTTCTTGCGAGCTCTTTAGCTGTAGAACTATTCAAAGGAATTGCCAGCATTTTAGCGTTAGGAGACAACCATATGAGCGCACGGTCTTAATTATTACTGCATGATTGCTGTCATAAAAACCCTTCATTGCGATTACGCTAGTACTGGGGTCAATGTTGTTGGTCAAATCCGGGCTTAGGTTGGATCCGTTTTTACCTAGGTTAAACTGGTGAACCAAATACCTTTACCTTCCCTCAAGCTCTGTCTTACACAGTCATCTAAACACATCTTAATAATACGTATTCTCTTGTCGGTTTCTGTATTCATACACTTATCCATTCAGTCTCAGCATTACAACACTACACAACGACGACAAACATGCTCAACCCAGCACAGTTCTTTTCATTATTTATATATAATTACTTTTCTATAATAAATCCATGTATAATAACCAAAACTAATCCTAACCTGACCCTAATTTGAATTTTTCTGTAGGCTTAATTTAGCCTGCAAAAAAAAGTTTCTTCAATTTATCTGAGTGCGTACTCAACCGAGGTAAAGTAAGGATCATCAATTTAACATAGGTAAAAACGGATTCAACCTGAGAGTGGATTTTACCGGAAACAGTAGACGGTAACCTTTTGTTGCCTATAATGTTGTCCGGCAGTATATTTTTTTTAACAATATTTATGCGATGTAGTTTCTAGGTAACGTATGGACTCTTTATCGTATATGTGCATAACTGCTACCATTGCAACTCTGGAGATCCCTCCAAAGCTTGTTCTTCGACCGAAAATGTGCCTCGCTTTATAATTAGCCCGCACGCGGACCGACGTCTTTTTTTTTTTAATCGTTTCAAGCAATTATATGGGGGCTGATTATAAAAAAGTGACAGTTTTAGATGATCTTATGTGTTTGATTAGAATAAGTAATTTCATTTTTTTTCACACGACCACATCAGCTCTGCTTTTTTTGGTATTTATACTTTTAGAAGTAATTGTTGTTGTCGTTGTTGTTGTTATTTTCGAGGTTTCGATGTCCTGATGTCAATACTGCTTCGATCGAATGAGTCTCACTTGGTTAAGTGTAGCTCCGGCCCTATTTTTCTACCTCATTTGCAAGAGGCTAAACCTATTTCCATTTTTTTGTAGCGTCACAGATGCACAGTCCTCCATGCCGTGGTGTAAACAACAGTGGCTGCAGTCATCTGTGTTTATTGGAGCCCAGAGGATACAAATGCGCATGCCCAAATGGTTTACAGCTGAGAGCCGAAGACAACATGACCTGTGAAGGTTAATGATAAAATTCTCGTCAATCTTTCTTGATAGTGCGGTAACTCTATCATGTATGCTAAAATCCTAAGGAGGTAATCTCACGAGACTTTGTTATTACTCTCAAAAGCTTAATGGTGTGCACCATGCTAGCAAGAAATGATTTTTCTCTGGTTATTGCGCAGAGTAGCTGCGGCTAACGAAAACGCACAAGGTTACCAGATGGAAATATATGATGAGAGCGGCGCTTGAATCCATTGAGTTTGATAATGACATGTCCCTCGTTTCTGTACTAACTTCTTTATTTCATCCCAAGATGGCCCGTCAGCTCCACCTCCTCCACCAGTGCCAGGTAGATATTTGCATTAGCGTAACGGTTGATTTGATAGCTAGAGTTTTTCTATATTTGAGGAACATCAAAGGGTCTTGTTTTCACATACCGCCGCGCAATACAAATGAGAACCTTGAACTAGAGTTCAAATAGTAAATAATAGGTCGATCCTTGAATTCTCTCGCGAGAACAGGTCAGACACCTTAGTCCATTTTGTTTTGGCCACAAGTGTTGATCTCGCCACCGATCACTAATCATTTTCGAGCATTGGCAACCAAACATTAAATTGGTTAGGAGAAAGGGGAAAGCAATTTTTGAAAGCTCTGAAATTATTAAAATGTTTTTGTGTAAAGATGATGCTGACAGAAAGCATATATTTGCACACATATGATAACTAATAAGATTCCATCCACTTCCAGAATCTCACAATATCAAACCGTCTTTTTCCAGTTTTCATTTTGGTCTTGATTTTTATCTGTTGTCGTCAGAGTGGTGCTACGATGTGTAATTTAGATCGCCGCTGTCCGACACTGACAAAGGGTCAATGACTACGAAGCCACCTCAATTACTGACATCGTGTTTAAGCAAACAATATCATGGCTATAATGCTTAAGGTGTCTATGTTCGAGAATGATATATATTTTTAAATGAAGAGACTTAAGTCCTTCAAGCAATTAGCCATCTGCCTCAGGGACATGTGTAATCTACCAATTATCTCTATTCGTCACAAAAACACACAAAGGAATGACATTTTCTTCGTGGAGTATTTATTCATTTACTGAAAAGGCAACAAAACGAAGAGGTGAGCCCTTGTTCAATTTACCCCCACCCATTACCCCCCATGTTTGCAAGTTATAAAGGAAAGGTTTTTTTTTGTTTCACGTAGAACTTGTGATACGTCTTAGAGGTTCCGACTACTCTCATGAAGGCCGCGTCGAGGTTTATTATCAGGGACAATGGGGAACAATCTGTGATGATCATTGGGGATTCAGAGAGGCCACAGTTGTATGCAGAATGCTTAATTATTCCGCGGCAAGCTATGCCGTCAGGTACGCTTATTTTGGGGAAGGTGACTATTCGTCCCCGATCTGGTTGGACAATGTCAAATGCCGTGGTGATGAACAAACCATCGCAGCCTGCACGCATCGTGGATGGAATAACCATGATTGTAGTCATTACGAGGATGCGGGAGTGATTTGCCTCAACGGCTCCGTTCCACTGTCAGAAAGTAAGGCAAATTGTCCATTTAAAGCGTAGTAGTTAGGCTTTTAATTAAGGAGTAGAGGGATTCTATTCTGACCTGCGAAGTAACGACATTTAGGGTATGATTTTTTGAAGGGGTCCGGAGTTTTCAAGCCGCTGATTCATGTTGACTTGATAATTAAATAAATACTTGTAATGTCGGACAAGTCAGTCTTCTTGACCTTCTAAACTTGAGCTGTACCTAAGACAATCACAGAGGTAAGTTAGAACAAGATCTGCCCAAGGATAATTTGATCACTTATTCATTACAGCCCTGGAGATATTACGCAGCAAAGTTCTGAAACTCTTTGCAGTATGCAATGAGGAACATTAAAGATTACATAAGTGTGTAACACAAATAAAAAACCATATATCTCATAGATTTTTTTCAACTATGAATAATTTTATATTTTGTGCTTTTGAGTTGTTTCCTTTTATTTTATCTTTTTTTAGTTTTTTACAGTGGCCCACCCGAAAACTAGCTGTAAAACTAAATGCAAAATGCACTGACCACTTTAAAGTATAAAAAAATAAAGTCTTATTCTTATGCTAACGTTTTCTTCGTTGTTTTCATGCTGTAATATCAAAAAACCAGAACATTGCAACCGATTGTATATTCTAGGACAACCTTTTCACAAAATTTCATAATATCATGCATTGATGTCTCTGTGGAGTTTTATTAATCTTATATAAAACTAAAAAGCGACTGAATTGTGAAAGCAAAAAAAACCTCTTCAAACAACTATTCTTCTTGCTTTACTTTCTAGGTCCAACCTTATCACCTGGCCCCCATCCCGGTAAGTTAAAGAAAGGCGTAAACTTAAAATTTTGAATAAAAGTTTCCGTTGAAAGACATTGTAAGGCATATTTACTTTCAAACGTTTTTGCCCTAAAAGCTGTCATGTTTTATTTTTTTGTTTGACGGATACGTTTTCCAACCACTTGTCGACATTTAGACTGTCCTTAGTAAAGTAAGCTCGGCACGCACCAGTAAACCTTCAATTCCGAAGTTCTCTTGTACTGAAATAAGGCCATAATTTTTTTGTTTATTTTAGAGTTAAGAGTCCGTTTGAGGGATGGACCAACGTCTAATCAAGGACGAGTAGAGTTGTACCTTAATGGAACCTGGGGAACTGTCTGCGACGACTACTGGGGAATAGATGAGGCAAACGTGATATGTCGCATGCTGGGTTTTTCGCAAGGGGCATGGAGCACTCATTGTTGTTCCTGGTATGATGATTACTCCACTCCAAGTCAAATATGGCTCGATAATGTTCATTGTGTGGGTGATGAAACGAGTATCGCTCAGTGCCGTCATGGCGGATGGGGAAGTCACAATTGCTATCATGCGGAAGACGTCGGAGTGGTCTGCAAGTATACTCCGCAAAGCTCAGGTAAACGATTAACTTTTTTTGGTATGCTTATCGCGTTATTACAATATTATTAAGAGTTGGGGATTTTCTTAGCTCTTCCTTCCTTTCACACATGAAGAATATTGTCCTTTTGCAATCGAACCAGTGTGATGCAATGCGGCGTCTTTGCTGTTCGTCGACTAAGTGAGATCCCGAGCGTATTGTCTTCGAAGGAGCAGGGATGGCGCAGTGGTGAGAGCACTCGCTTCCCATCAATCTGACCCGGATTCGATTTCCTGAATTGGCGTCACACGTTGCCATGCCGCACGTGTTAACCAGCGGCCTTGCTAATATTACATGCGCGTGCATACCATGTGTGTGATCCTGTTTTGTGTTGAACCGCCCTCTTGATTAAAGTAAAAGATCGTTGTGCTATAACCAAGTCTGAATCATTACGCGAGACACAACAGATCGGCGACGAGGAAAGAAAAGAATTGGAACCTCTGCCACGATGCCGATTGGAAAGATAGAAGCCTTGGACGAAACTAGCGACGACTGGAACGCATGCGTTGAACGAGTTGAACAATAATTTATTGCCAACGACATTAAAGATGAAAAACGAGTACCAATGATACTTAGCCTCATGAGAAACAAAACGTACGGATTATTGCGAAATCTGTGTGCTCCAGTAAAGTCATCCAGCGTTTCTTTCAAGGATATCGTGGAAACACTTTAGCAACATCATTCACCTAAACCATTGCTTATAGCAGAGCGATTTCGTTTCCACAGAAAAAGCCAACTTGAAGGTGAGACCATTAGTGCTTACCTGACTGAATTGAGGAAATTGTCACTGTGTTCTGAGTTCGGAACGAACTTAGATGACTCGTTAAGGTATCGACTTGAGTGTGGAGTACACAACGAGCTTATCCAGAAGCAACTGCTCTACGAACCCAGTTTATCATTGGCCAAGGCAAAGGAAATTGCCCTCGCGCTGGAAGCGACAGCGAAAGACACGAAATCTCATTGTTATTGATGTGGTTCCAGTGAACACGCAGCAACCCAGTGTTATTTTAGAAACCAATCGTACCGGAAATGCGGGAAAGTGGGACACATCCAACGCGATTGCAGCTCGGGAAAGGGTCAACAGTCCGCCAGTGGAGGATTAACAAAGGAAGAGAATTGGAAATTACATTCCTTTGAGATGGCGTTATGAGCTTGATGATGACAGTTTGATCGGGTCCTTAGAAATTAACGTTGTTAGCCAGGCAGTTGATGACGTTGTGACGTTATCTGGGTTACCCCAAAGGTTGACGGCCAAACCCTAAAGATGAAACCGGACCCTTGTTCAACGGTATCTACACTACCTGTTCAGAAATACAAGGAAATGTTTCCAAACACAGACCTGGTCACGACTGAGGCCATTTTGAAAATCTACTCAGGGAGGAAGATAGCACCGGCGGGCAAACTACATGTTCGTGGGGAATACAACAACTACGTCAAATACTTAACATTGTATGTGATGAAAACGCAGGGACCTGCATTGTTTAGAAGAGATTGGCTACAACAGATCCGACTCGATTGGAAACTCATCTGTGCTATTGCTAAAGAGAAGCCAACTCAAGACACCCAAAGGAAGCTAGGGGAACTCCTAGACAAATACAGCAAAGTGTTTCAGGACGACATTGGCACACCTAAGTCAGCGAAAACTAAACTCACTTGAAGGAAGGTAATCAGCCAAAGTTCCACGAAGCAAGGCCCGTTCCATACGCCATGAAACGGAAGGTAGATTCAGAGCTGAAACACTTGGAAAAAGAGGAAATATTATACAAGGTAAAATGTCAGAGACTGGGCTAGTGAACTCTATTGTGCCAGTGGTTAAGCCAAATGGTACCGTGACAATATGCGGCGACAGGAAAGGAACAAGTTGTGTCTTGGATAACGTGATAATCACAGGCAAGGATGAATAAGAACACCTTGACCACCTGGAGGAAGTACTGAAGAGTCTGAACGAAGATGGCTTACGAGTAAACCGTGAGAAGTGCGAATTATTTCAGGAGAAGATCACTTACTGTGGACACGTAGTGGATCAAGACGGGTTACACAAAACTCAAGAGAAAGTTGATGCAGTCGTTCACGCCCCAAGACCAGAAAACGTTCGTGCACTCTAAATGGCTTGAGGTTATTCCGATGGCCCCGACAAACACCACCAGAACCCTTGAGGAACTGAGAAAGCCTTTCACCGCACATGGTTTACTCGAAAAGCTTGTCAGTGACAATGGACCACAATTCATCGCAAATGAATTCCGAGCATTCACGAGGAACAATGGTATCAAGCACATAAGGTTAGCCCCATACCATCCAGCTACAAATGGACTGGCTGAACGTTTTGTACAAACGTTCAAACAAGCTCTTCGCGCGACAATGCCTGAAAGAAGGTCTCTCTCTCAGAAGTTGGCTAACTTGCTACTGTCCTATAGAACAACGCCACATACAACGACGGGGGAAATTCCAGCCATACTCCTTATGGGAAGAAACATCCGGACAAGACTAGATGTCCTGAAGCCCAACACAAGAAAGCGAGTGGAAGAGAAACAGCAGGGCCAAGAGTTTAGATCAAGTCAAAGCCCTACCAGCAAGCTGAAGCTGGATGTAGGTCAAACAGTTGATGCCCGAGACTACCGTGAAGTAAACAAGTGGGTGCCTGGAGTCATCACAGCCCACTCTGGACCCTTGTCCTATGAAGTCAGAGTCGCGTCCTATACAATTTACCCACGACATATCGATCAACTCAGAGAGTCTGCCATTACGATGGACCCTAACACGGACGACTCAGCCAAACCCAGCAGTATTTCCGGCTATTACACAATCGACCTATAATAGAGTACCACTGATCCCTACTTGTAGTGGCTTGCAGTGACCCCGGACCAAGATATGAGTACCCCACCTAGCCACCCCTCAAGCAGCCAGTGTAAGGACAGAACTAGCAGCCCAGAAACACCATGCAGACGTTTATCCCCTTAGACTATGAAGGCCCCCAGATAGACTTGACTTATGACTTTTTTCTTCATTATTACTTGTATTTGGGGGCGGGGGGGGGGGGGGGGTGCCATTCCGCACGTGTTAACCAGCAGCTTTGTTAATATTGCATGTGCACGCGCATACCATGTGTGTGATCCTGTTTTTTGTTGAACCGCCATCTTGATTAAACTGAAAAGATCGTTGTAACCAGCCAAGCCTCAAACACATTTACGTTGAGTTTATTGGTTCTCAACTCTGCTCCAAGGTCTTTTTTTCGTGTGGGTACTCCGGTTGTATCCTCTCCCCCCAAAACCAGCCTACGATTTGATTTGCTTTCTGTACAGTGCCCCCAATTAGTGCTCCAGCGCTAAATACAATTGACACTTTAATAAAGTTTATATATTGCATCCTCACAGAACATATTATTGGAGTGCCTTGTTGTTCCCTAATAATGAGTTGCCTATTTTAGTGCATTGGATCTATTTGAAGTGTCGTACAGCAGGGTACATTTATGTGGCTTATAGGCATTCCCTTTGAGCCTTTCCAGGGCCACCGCCAAATGGTTTGCGATGCACATTTACCATCAACTAGGGGAATGATTATGCCCTCGTCCCTAACAAGTCTTAGCGACAACGTATTCATGGTTATCTGGAGATACTTAAAGTTGAGTGAGATTGCTTTGCGATTTTATCTGCTTTGATGACTTGCCGCGTTGAGTGCTCGTGTAGCAACAGATAGAAAGGTTACCAAAGGCACTCAGACTATCGACATCATGATGTCGCTCCTGAGTTTTATTCCTTTACTTTAGACAAGTCGCGAAATATAGGGAAGAGTAGACAAGAGTCGACAGTTATCTTGTGTATAAAAGCATTCTGAACCTCATGGCAAGCATCCTTTGCTTATATGCTCCTCTAGTTATTCACTAAACAAGGAACAGTGAATGTCTTTCAGTATCTATTTTTTTGTAGAAAAAGGGGGTAGTATCTAAAGAAACTGTGGTGCTGCGTCGGTGGGGAAGTAGTATACAGAAACGGAGTTGATAATGTAAATTGATCACCATGGAGGGATTCTAAAAGCTGACGTTTCGAGCGTTAGCCCTTCGTCAGAGCGAATCGGACAAAGGGCTAACGCTCGAAACGTCAGCTTTTAGAATCCCTGTAGGTTGGTCAATTTACATTATCAACTCTGTTTATAAAACTAATTTTTTGTCGGTCATGCAATTGCTAGATACTCTTTGCATCACATTGCAGGCTAGCCTTTTTCGCATTTATTTATAAGGTGTAGATAATTTTTGCTAAGGTTTCCTCTAAAGATTTCTACTTCCATTGTCCTCGTTTGTCACATCACAGGCTAGCCTTTCTGGCTTATTTTTATAAGGTGTAGTTAATTTTTGCTGAGGTTTCCTTTAAAGATTTCTGCTTCCATTTTCCTCGTTTGTCACATCGCAGGCTAGCCTTTTTCGCTTATTTTGATAAGGTGTAGATAATTTTTGCCAAGGTTTCCTCTAAAGATTTCTGCTTCTATTTTTCTCGTTTGTCAGTTTGAACCCATATTGATTTAAATGCTTTATTATAGGATTTAATGTCAATCGTCCTTACACTGACCACCTTTTTCTTATTCACTGATGCTCAAAAAGCCATCAATAATTAACCTAAGAGATGACTAAAGTCACGTCTATTCATCTTTAATAATAATAATAATAATAATTATAATAATTATAATAATAGTAATAATAATAATAATTTAATACTTCTATTCCACGCATCCCATACAATGATTATTCGCGCATTATAATGTCTAAAATAAAGATCTATGCAATAGTGACAATTAAAATGTAGACTGTAATAGTAATAACACTTATCTAAATATCCAAGTTTATAATAAGAGGTGTATGTAAGTAAGATATAAAATTTTTAATAATAGTATTGCGAATAAAAGCTATAGTGAGATTAAATATTTCTATTAATAAAAGCAGCCCTTAAGAGATGGGTCTTGAGTTGATGCTTAAACGAGCTAAGGTCCAAGATTGTGCGTAGCTCAGGTGGTAGTGAGTTCCAGAGTGAAGGTGCAGCCACTGCAAACGATCGGTCGCCCATTGTCTTTCTAGTTTTACGTTTGAACGGGACGAGGAGACGACTATTGGTTTATCGCGAGGTATACTTGAACCCAGATTGTAACTCAACTAGATTGGTAATATAGTCTGGCGCAATGCCATGAAACGCTTTAAATACAAATAAGAGAACCTTATACAGGGTGCGCTCCTTAACTGGAAGCCAGTGTGAGTCAAGAAGTAGCAGCGTGATATGGCAGTGCCATGGCGCACAGCAAACTAGCCTTACAGAAGCATTAAAGACGTGTTGTATCTTATGCAGATGACAAGCGGGAAGACCATACAACAAACTGTTGCAGTAATCTAGGCGCGACGTGATGAACGCATGCACTAAGGTCTCGGTATCCTCGGTACTAAGATATTTACGGATACGGCGAATATTGAGCAGATGATAGAAAGCTGCACCGCAGGCATGATATGTGTAGACATGCTAAGCGTGGAGTCAAACCCCGAGTATAGATTTCTAATGCATGTATCAAATTGGATTACGTCATTACCCACTGTTATACTACCTATGTTAACTGTAGCTAGTTGATGTTTGGTGCCTATGAGAAGGAACTCAGTCTCATCGTCGTTCAGCTTTAGGTGGTCATGGACCATCCACTGGCGCAGGTCATCAATCCAGCTTTGCATTGCCTCGCCTCCTGCTCACTCTCATCTGGGGAGAAGGCAGGATAAAACTGAGTGTCGTCCGCATAGCAGTAAACATCTGTAGAGTGCCTTTCAAAGACATCGAATAGCTTGCTCGTATAGATTGTAAACAGCAAAGGGCCTAGGGAGCGAGCTACCTTATGGAACGCCATGCTCAAACGGAAAGATATTAGAAAGTCCTCCATTCACACCAACACGTTGAGATCTCTCAGCAAGGTAGGACTTAATTAAATCATTTCAGTGAATTTTCAACGATCCCAAACTTCGACCTCAGGCGATCCAGGAGAACCTCGTGTTGTACCGTATCAAAGGTTGAGAAGTATCAATAGTGTGACTTTCTGTGCTTCCATATTCAGTAAGATGTCATTCTTGACATTTAGAAGGGCAGACGCAGTGCTATGGTGTAGTTTGTTAGCAGAGTGGAGTTTGAGGTGCAATCTGATGATGGCCATGTGATCTATTAACTGGGCAGCTGCCACCTTCTCTGTTAGCTTGGAAACATACTGCAGGTTGCTCACAGGGCGAAAGTTCTTGTAATCAGCATCCTCCTTTCCAGCTTTCAGTAATGGCAGCATAAAGGCGAGCTTCCAGTCACAAGCGAAAGTGCCATAGAATGGTCAACCTGAAAAGTCTTTGTTTAAAGATCACGGCAATCAATGAATCCGCGCATACCTAACAGCAAAAAAACAGTTTAGGAACAAATGCCAATTCTATTTAATACGTAATCCCGACTGATGCCAACATGTTGACTAATTTTCACTGAATACGCGACTCTTGAACACATGGGATATTCTGGGGGGCAGTACTGTTTATTTTGCCCTGATCAATTTTTCTTAAGGCCGGGACACACTAGGCGACAAGTCGCAGTGACAGATGTCTGCGACAAGTTGCCCCATGGTTACTACTTGCAAAAGAAGTCGTTGCAACACAACGCCTGTTTGGTGCACACAAAGTGGTCTCGTATGAGAGGGAATGTGAACTAGTTTTTTAATTCAATATGGCTCACCATATGTCGCTCTATCGTTGGTTCATTTATATTTTGTCGCAGTGACTTGTTTCCGGAAGAGTACCCACGGTGCAACAACCCTTATTTCAATTTGACGCTGTGATTAGTCGCAAGAATACACAATTTCGAACTGCTTTGAATTCGTGCGACTAATCACAGCGACAAAATTCTGCCGCAGCGACAATGATTTTCATAAAGTTAACCGTGTCACACAAGGTAAATGGTTCGCCGCGAGAGTCGACATTCTTTGCAATAAACGACTTTACGAAACCCAGTCTAGTCATCATCGACTATCTTAGAAATATACGATTATTTTTCCTACTTTCCTTTCTGAAACTGCGATTGAGCAAAACAGTTTACATCAGCGTTACATTTTTAGATCAAATTGTGAGGCTAGCTGATGGCTTTAGACCCGGAGAAGGAAGAGTAGAGGTTCTCCACGATGGATACTGGGGAACTGTGTGCGATGATTACTGGGATCTTAATGACGCACAAGTCGTTTGTCGTCAACTTGGTCACGGAAGAGCTCATCTTGCTCCGAAATACAGCTTGTTTGGCGTTGGAAATGGACATATATGGTTGGATAACGTGCATTGTATTGGCAATGAAAGCTCCATTGTGGATTGTCCCCATAATGGATGGAATGACCACAACTGTATCCACCATGAAGATGCATCTGTAATTTGCTCGAATCTGACGATTGAAAACTTCGGTAAGTACAATTCAACTTTGAAATGATAATTATCACAGCTGTTCCTTTGTTCAACATCGCTTTGATTTTAAAATATATTCAACCGAACTTACAACTATAATCACAGGTCCACAGTTATAGAAAAAGCAATCAGTGTATCGCGATATCGCCATCGTCATCGAGATATTTAATCCGTAACAACGTTCTGTTGCAGATACTTCCAAAGACTTCTTGCTTGCATGTGAAAGAGGTCGCCGAGTGTGCTACATGATGTCATTGCCATTGCAAAAGCATTTACTTCCCTCGATTCTTCCAGTTTCCTTTTTCAACTCTCCAATCGGAGTATCGTACGATCCAAGAGAAAGACAAATTTACTGGACCGAAGAAATTGGAAACATTCGACGATCCGGCTTGAACGACAGCCTTCCTCAACTAGTGTTGTCAGGGCTAGGACAACCTATGGGTATAGAGATTGACAGCCTAGGGAGGAACATATATTTTGCTGAAGAGAGCCAAAATAAAATCAGAGTTAAAGGAATCAACAGTCCTTTTATAACAACCCTAGCTGACGTAGATACACCCCAAGGAATAGCTTTGGATAGCTCTTCAGGGTAAGAATAGAATGCTCGCCTGACAGGTACTGTTGATCTAGAATCTTCCTGTGTATTTTATAGAAGGAAATCGGTTTTCTGTTACAATGTACAATAAAAAACGCTTTCCGACGTTTCGGTTGTATTCAACAACCTTCATCAGGGGAAGTGAAAGATAAAATTTACACGAAAGCTAAGATATAAACCAAAGCGCTAATTAAAAATTCTACCATACGTTAGCGGGACTTCCGAACCCATAAAGAGAATTTTGGACAATCAAAGTGTATCAAAGTGACTTTTAAACCCTACAAGACAATTGGCCAGATATTTCCAAAGCCGAAAGACGAAATGGGCAAAGAAGAAATTCGAGATCTCGTGTATGACATCCCCTGCGCAGTTTGTAGCAAGAATTACGTCGGAGAAACGCAAAGAAAATTTACAACTAGAAAAGGCGAGCATCAAAAGGCCGTCGCACGGCTACAAAAAGAAAAATCAGCACTTGTGGACCACGTTATAAAAACAAATCATGACATCGCTTGGAATGAGGCCACTATTCTTAGAACTAACAATAACTGGCGACAAAGGAAAATTCTTGAGGCTTGGGAAATAAACTGTGCTAAACACCCCCTCAACCGAGACGATGGAACACTACTCCCCAAGGAGTACTTGCATTTGACTATTGCAGAAAAGAAAAAATGACACTAACTTTAGAATTTTTAATTAGCGCTTTGGTTTATATCTTAGCTTTCGTGTAAATTTTATCTTTCACTTCCCCTGGTGAAGGTTGTTGAATACAACCGAAACGTCGGAAAGCGTTTTTTATTGTACATAGTTTATATTTCAAACACCAGAGTAACATATATTATATTTTTTATTTGCCAGTTTCTAACCCTTTTAATATTCAATTTTAGTTAACTGCTGGCTTCCCGCCCGACCTGTTTGAATGAGAAAACAATTAACTAAAGAAAAACAAATGAAAACAAGAACACTCAATGGCCAAGAATCTTAAATTTACTGAATATGGATGAATATTTTAGATACATGTACATACGTTTAAAGTGAAGAACACTGCACAGTTTTTATGCGTTATTGTAATAACGCACTCTGCAACTTGGATGTTGCTAGGTAACGGGAACTCACGTGATCAATTTTAACCAATAACTTGTTCGGATTTTAGACAGTGAACGAAGATTTAATATTAAATAATGGTATGATGATGATGATGATGATGATCGTTTATTTTTTCACTGAATAGAGATACAGCCCTTCTAGAAGTTGGGACAATAAACAACTATTAACCTAAGTGGAGGTGGCTATTAGTGGATATTTACCGAGCCGTGAACTGGTGAGGTAAATATCCTGAGGTGAATAGTTGCCATATACTAAAACAGTGGGATAATATGCATAAAAGATGATTGTAACTCATTTGCTCCTGCCACATTTTTTCTGGCGTAAATCCCGCGCGAGTTGCTAGGAGGTGACTAGCAGAGGATATTCGGAGTTTGAGTAGCCAATCAGAGCGCACGTTCAAAGCTATCCACTGTTTAAGTATATACTAAACATAGTTATTTGTGAATAACACGAAGAACAACCCTGTATCTGTACTTAAAAGCAATCGAACAAACAAAATTGCTGCTCATAAATGTGAATAATACATTACTTTTCTTCTGTCCTTTAAGGTTGATGTATTTTTCTTCAGTTGGTCCAATCGTGACAATATATAAAGCAGATATGGATGGTGGAAACATAATGGCTCTTGCCAATTTCACCAGAACTGTACAGACATTCATTGACTTGGTTTTAGATAAGCCCGGCAACCGACTGATCTTTTCTGATCAAGAAAATGATCTGATACGATACATTCACCTGGGTACTCTTGAGGTTCGCACACTCTTCTCTGGAAACCTTCATGGTCCTCGAGGCCTTGCATTTTACAACAATACTATTTTCTGGACTGCTGAGGGTGACGGGGAGTTTTCGGGAACTATATTCATGGCCAAGGCGACTAGCGGGAGTATGCCGGAAATGATGGTTGATGGATTCTCGAATCCATCTGGTATATACGCTTTTAACTCCAGTGCGTCTCAAGCACCAGGTAACTAAATGCGGATTTCATCTCCTATTTCGATTATTGGTGGACGCTAGTTCAGTCAATTTAATGACAGTATGACAGAAGTATTGGTGACGATCCTTTTATTAAAAGAGCAAAGTGATCTTCGCGCATATCTGGACAATTTAAAGAATTGCCTCTCACAAACACCATAAAATGTCATGTGGCTTCAACGGAATTCGATCCCATGATCTATGCTTTGCCGTTGCAATGCTTACCAACTGAGTTATGAAGCCACTCAGTTGGTGAGCACGTCAATTTGTTGGGCTTATGTGTTCCCGTGAACGACTCGATAAACGAAATGAATGTATATTTAAAGTGCGAGTTGAAGACGAAAGAGTCGGAAGTAAATGGTTCACCAATGCATTCCAAATTCAACTACCTGCTGACTGATATTTGAGGCCACATGTTGCAACAAACGGTTTAAGTCCAATATCCTCAACCAGGATCATTCATCTTACACATTTATAAACTTCATGTAAAAACTTGATGTTGGAAATGAACAATGTATCTTAATTTTCGTGAAATGCCCACTGCGCTGGCATTTCGTTCATTAAAACAAAGGTATCGGTTCACTATACTTGTAGATGGTGTCCCAAGTAATCAGTATGCACACCGTTTTGGTAACTATGGTATGTACGTACTTACTTTTTATTTTATTTCTTTCTCATTCTGCAGAGCAATCTGCCTGCTTCAACAATGGAGGGTGCTCTCAGTTGTGTGTGTTGAATCCCAGTGGCCGAACGTGCATGTGCGAGATAGGAATGAAGATCGGCGAAGATGGGACATCATGTAAGTTTAAGACAAAGCCAGACCATTCGTTGGCACATAAAAGACAGGCGATTGTAAGACGTATCTAAATTTGTTCCTACCTGACACGACTGTAGCTACTTGTATAATGTTATAGTAACATACACAAGCTCTCCTCAAAAGGAACAATGATTGAACAATGATGATAGTAATAATTCCCACGTCGTAGAGCAATTGGGCTAATTCATTATTACTTTCCTCTAGGTGATTTGGATGATGTCGTATTCGTTGCCGACTCCTATTACCAACAAATCAACTATTCTCCGTTAACTACCGATGACATCCTGATCCGAGACCTGATGTTATTGAACTTAACCTATCCAAACGGAATAGACTTTGATCCATACAATCATTACATATACTGGACAGATACTTATCGCGGTGAAGTTCAGCGTAGTTCTATTTATGGTGTGAACCAGACTGTCATTCGTTCTGGGGTTTCTTCTCCTTCTGGCTTGGCCCTAGATCTCGTGGCGGGAAATGTTTATTGGATAAATGCAGGCAATCTGACAATCGAAGTTACGAACCTTAATGGAAAAAATTCAAAGGTGTTGGTTCAAAATCTGGGCCAATCGCCTTCCGACATCGCCTTGGATACAAAACGAGGGTAAGAAAAACAGATAATGATTTTTTTTTTCTGCCTATGACTAACAGATAAAAATCTTAGTAAGCTCTCAAGTCTTTTATGACAACCGTGCTTTTCATATGTTAAACACAGTAGCAAGTAAATCAAATTAAGTGCATCGAATGAGTTGGTTTATCATGGAGAAGACGAAAAAACCGATGCAGCGTAGTACAAAACCAACAAACGGAGCTAACATATATTACTGAGCCGGGGGAATCGCACCAGGCATAAACACTGTGGTTAATTTCCAATTTCCACTCGCCTTCCATCAATGGTCCTTGGGTTCCATTCCCAGAATCAATGTCGTACGAGGGTTTAATCTCCACTCTGATCGGAGAGGTTCTTTTCCAGGTACTCTGATCTTACCCTCTCCTCAAAAAAAAAACAATATTTGATTTGACCTTAATTCCATGTGATGTAATTTATTTTTCTCACAATAGTAGAGTGCTTGTGCGCTTCTGGCTAAACAAGCTTCACACTAAGAGAGTTTGATGATCACTATGATTACGACTATCACGAAAATTATGATTATCGTTCTCATTATTGCTATCATTAATATTAAAATTAGTAGTAGTAGTAGTATTAGTAGTAGTAGTAGTAGTAGTAGTAGTAGTAGTAGTAGTAGTAGTAGTAGTAGTAGTAGTAGTAGTAGCAGCAGCAGCAGCAGCAGTAGTGGTGATATTGGCAGTGCTCGTGGTCGCGGTCGCGGTCACGGTCGCGGTGGTGGTCGTGGTCATAGTCGTGGTCGTGGTCGTGGTCGTGGTCGTGGTCGTGGTCGTGGTCGTGGTCGTGGTCGTGGTCGTGGTCGTGGTCGTGGTCGTGGTCGTGGTCGTGGTCGTGGTCGTGGTCGTGGTCGTGGTCGTGGTCGTGGTCGTGGTCGTGGTTGTGGTCGTGGTAGTAGCAGTCGTAGAAGCAGCAGCAGTAGTAGTAGTGGTGGTGGTGGTGGTCGTCGTGGTCGTAGTAGTAGTAGTAGTAGTAGTAGTAGTAGTAGTAGTAGTAGTAGTAGTAGTAGTAGTAGTAGTAGTAGTAGTGGTAGCAACAGCAGCAGCAGCAGAAGTAGTGGTGGTAATACTGGTAGTGGTAATGGTAGTGGTAGTGGTAGTTGTAGTGGTCGTAGTAGTGGTAGGGTAGTAGTATTGTAAAATGATCATTTTCTCCTTTCTTCACCACGCTGTTTCAAAGTTGTATCCTTTGGTTGCAGGTTGCTGTATTGGTCGGATCATGGATTTATTGAAAGCACCCACATGGACGGAGAATTTAGAAGGAAGGTTGTTTACTTGAGAACTGAATCGGGGTATGAATACGATGCTCAGGGTCTTGCGTTGGATGCTGAAAGAAATAAAATTTATTTTGTCAGTTACTGGCTTTCAAGTTTGCTGTACGTTGACCTTAGTTTACCTGGACTTGGTGTTCCTCAAACTATGCTTACAAGCTTTTGGCTCTTCTGGGTTCCTCGTGATGTTGAGGTTGACGATCAATTTGTTTATTGGAATGAATACATTTTTGAAAATGTGTATCGGATCAATAAGACGGAGTTTGATGGCAATTTGGAAATCATAGCTAATGGAATGTACAGTCCCAGAGGAATGGTAATCAACAAAGGCGATCCTAAACCACGCAGTAAGTATTTAAGAATTACTAATTTTCTCAACACTTCCGGTTCAGCTTTTGCTTGTTTTGTGCGGAACTGGCCGGGTTGCTTTCAGGACAAGTTCCAAAGAGTAAAACAGCCTTCCTCATAGGGTAATGTGCGCATGTTTCTAACTTAGGATCGTGTTTTTTTTTTTTTTAACTGAACAATGCCAATACGCTGCGAAAGATGTCATCACCTGCATTAAAACAAGTTTTAAAAACCTCTTTATTATCAGTAGCGTTAACGTTTTCAGTCGCATTTTACGGATATTTCACTTAATCTAAGAAAAATGTCCGAAAAGACTGAAGGGTTTTCGAACAGTAAATTTAAATGTAGTAGCTCAGTTACTGTAGTTTGTTGTTACTTAAGCATTCGGTGGCGTTGTTGCTGTAGAAGGAGATACAAATTTCCACCATTTGGAAAAACTTCCCTTACATCTTTAGGCTCTGGAACCAATAGTGAACTTTTAAAAGGTTGTTATACTGCCCAGTCACTCTTTCCTTTCTACGATCTCCTTTGTCATCCCTCATTATCTTGGGCTGAAAAAAGCAACTTTTTCTAAATCGATGTAATGTATAACAACATTTAGGGGTTTTTTTTTTCTATTTCAGCTCGTCATCCTTGTGTTGACATTTGTAGTCATATTTGTCTAATAAAGCCAGGAGGTTATAGATGCGCATGTCCTGACGACAACGATGGCAGTTGTGTTGAGAGCGTCCATGTGCCTGGTGAGCTTCATTGAACAGTTTGAACAGTAGCGATGTGACGGTTACGAGATCATCAAAATACAATTTTATTTTGTAAAAAGGGCTTTACAACTTGACTAGTTTCATACGAAATTTGAACCAACTGTCCAGCGACTATTTTAGAGTTGTATCAAAACTCCTGTTCGCGTTCGCAATGAAAACCTTACCCTTTTCATTCCCAATATCTTAATATTATATCTCCTTACTGACTGGCATAAATTAGTTTTAGGTCATTTATGGGAATTTGATGATATATGTAAACAAAAACCTGTTAAGAAATTAAGCAATCTTAATTTAAATCCGCCAATTCAACATTCCTGTTCGCATATCTTAAAATTTTAAAGCTACAAACTCGACCTTCCAAGGTAGTCAGTAAATACAAAAGCGTCTTATTCAACGCCAACATCATGGGGCAGTGGATATTGCGTAACATTACTTTCACCCAGCTCTTGATTTCTTCTTACTTATGATAATATGATTTCTTATGCCGGTTTGTTAAGAAAAAACAAAAACAAAAACAAAAAGATACCAAAATCAGTTTTGAATGACACGGAGTTTTACTGTCTACCCTTTCCAATCTGGATAATTGTAAACGCATTATCATTATTTTAAAATAAAAGAAATTATATTCTCCTTCTCACAATTGTCTAGATCAATATGGTTGCTCCCACGAACCAAGTATGTACTTTATTGACCAAAACAACATCAAGTGCATTAACATGAAGACCTACAATCACACCTATGTCAATGTGAAGACTGTGAAGACGGGTCTTGCGGATGCTGGAGCCATTGACATTGACCTCCGCGAGAGAATAATATTCTGGAGTGATCACGCCCAGTGGACAATTAACAGGATGAGTCTTGACACTGGGGAAGTTGAGGTATAACAAGGTGTTTTGATATAAACACTCGCGAAAATAATAAAAATGTTTTCTCTTCAACATCCCCCATCCCCCCCCCCCCCCCCCCTCCTTCACCCATCCTCTTGGAAAACACCGACTATTTGATCTTTTGAAGCTTGGATCGTTCAAATTCCCGGCCCCTCGGGCCACAATGCTGTTCAAATGCCCTCCCCTATAGTCGAATATGTCTGTCATACCCCACTTAAGAACAATCGTCGTTGGCTCCTGCCGTCTTTAATAAAGCTTCTGTATAGACATGATAACACGTGTTTCGTGAACCTTTATATAATGATGCCATTTTTACCAGACTTGAGCTACTACAAGAACACAACGTTAATATTGAAACTATTTAAAGTGACTTGAAATTTGAATTCGGACAATGTCAAGAAGCAAGCATAAGCTGCTATAACTCCGAAACACGGCGAAGGTTGTTTAACGAGGGTACTGTATACTAATCAACAACAGAGCCCAGAGCGTTTACGACTGCATGTATTTTAAATTGTTCAGGGTCTGTTGATTACCTCTAACAGAAATGTACGGCTTTCAGAGCTTTAACAATAATGAAATGGTGGTGTGAAAACGTACCATATTGTATTCACTCTATAGTATGAAAAAGACATATTACGCAGCCAAAATTCCTTTGAAGACTTTTTTCAGGCAAAGGTCAAATTCCCCACTCCCACGGAACAGAAGATAGTCAAACGCCGGGGAGGGGGGAAAAGGGATGTTGACTTCTCCATTTGATCGTGGCATAACGGCCAACGGTGACCATCAGAGTGCTCTAGCTGCCTCATCCGTCATGCTTGATGCAGGAGCTTCCTACTCAAACCTCTATGAACACATGAATTAATTGCCTTCTCTTTAAAAATCAATCAGCATCCGTCGAGTGACCAACTTTGGTCGCAAAGTAATTAGCTTCAAGGTCACTGGTGTCTTGTCTCTTCTTCTGGTCGTGTTCTTCCTTGATACACAAACGTTATTACAGTATTCTTTTGTGAACTAGTAATACCTTCCGGAAGCATTGTAGTTTATGGGCAAAACAAAGAAAAAACAACAACTCGCAATTCAATCGGTTTGCCACTAAATTAAGATCACTCCGACTTCATTTAAAACAATTATTACACTTCTCTTCTTAAAAACAAAAAATGCTCCAAAGATATCAGTTATTCAATCATCTTCATTCCCACAGGTAATCGTCGATGACCTTGGGCAAGTGGATGGATTGGCCTACGAGTGGGTAACTCGCAAGATCTACTTTACTGATTACATTTATGAAAGACTCGAAGTGGCGAATGCTGACGGAAGCTACAGAAAGACGTTGTTTTATACAAACGTGTACAACCCACGTGGAATTGCGGTGGATCCAAAGTCCGGGTAAGTTATATTATCTTTTATTGTCAATTATCTACCAATTTACTGCCTTATTATAAGGGAAGCAGGGATGGCGCAGCGAGCAATGTGGGCTGGGTTCCACGTTCCTTCGTTCGTTCCTTCGTTCATCATTCATTCACTCGTCCACTCATTTATTTGGCTAAATGAGAAAGAGAACTTATGCTACTGTTTTTAAAATTATTTTCCTTAAGTTTTCGACCTTCTTTGTTTCTTACTTTAAGGTACATGTTCTGGACCGACTGGGGTTTAATAGATCCAAAAATAGAGCGAGCCGATTTAACTGGCGAAAATCGAGAAGAAAATTTCTTTCCCTTGGGCTATAGCTGGTACTATGTGTTCACCCCCATGAGTGTGGTCATCGACTATGAAGCCGAACGCATTTACTGGATGGATGCATATGATAACTACATCGATACTGCAGACTTGAATGGAACTAACGTTGACACTATACACTTCATCGGCGAGAACATCTTTCCTGCTGATCTTGCCTTATATGGTGACAATCTTTATTGGGTTGACTGGAACAGCCAAAGTATTCAGTGGATCAACAAAACACGGCCTCTGTTGATGTTTAATTTTGGCCACCTCACTAATGGCTTTTTGACGGGAGCAGTGGTCGCTCATGAGTCAAGACAACCAATTGGTAATTACAGTATACGCAATAAAAAATCTCGAAAACTGAGTTTAAAGTTGTAATAGTAAAAACGAATGCTTCTCATCCCTTTGTTTAAGCCTCCCCACAGACGTCCTTTGTGGTTCGTTCGTCACATATTCATATGAATAAGGTTTTAAGGTTTATTCTTTTCGACCGTCTTGCCTTTTTTATTTTAAATAGATTACAACAGCCATATTATCTTGTTATTTTCTTGAAAGGGCTTATTCCAAGGATGCAAGACATCTCATTATTTCTTTCACACTTTTCAAAGCATGTCCTTGTGTTACTATTTCATGTACATTAAAAAAATGCCGGAATAGGCTTCCATGCAATCAACTGAATCTGTTTAATTACGCCTAGTAAAGATTTATACAAGTAAGGTCAGCTGACAGCTGAAACACTTTGAGCATAAAATGAACTTAGAAAATGGTCCTCAAATTTAGAACGTTGGCAGCATGCCACCTTTTGTTGATAATGTTTACAACAGAAAAAGTAAAGCGTCAAACTTTTTTCTTTACTTTAGAATATGGAAGTGTGCACTCATGTCTTATAAATAACGGTGGCTGCAGTCATCTTTGCCTTCTGGCTCCAAATCGCGAATTCAAGTGCGCCTGCCCCAATGGTGCATCATTGCTGAATGACCAAAGAACATGCAGTACTGGTAAGACATAAATTTATACTTCACATGAACGTATGAAAGATTATTTTATGGTTATCTGGCAAAGAGGGGCCTCTTACATGCATTTTCCAAGTCTCTAAGAAAATCTTACATGAGTTTTCCCTGTCTCTAAGGGAAGACGTCTTCATTGTAAATTGCATGCATGCACTCCCCGCATTTCTGTTACGTCGGTGTATTTCCCGGCAAGAAGGCAATTTGACATAAGCAGAAAATCCACCACGATTGGGGCCAAAGAGGCTGGAACGATTACGACTTGTGATCATTTTCTATGTTCTGTTACTCAACGTTGCAACCTTCAAATTGGCTCGTAAAATGGAGACTCGTTTTCTTCGCCGCAGAGTGTGTATGTTCTGATTACAAAACAGGGGCTCAAATGTACTGAACTAAAGTGTATACTTGTTGACCGTCCCTTAAAAGCTTCTGTAGTATGACGGATTGATCATCCTTTTTTTTGGTTGCCCTGAGTCTTCCTGTTGCTTCTGCTTTATTTTATTTTCTTTCCTTTGGGTTATTTTGATTTGCAGTGACCCAACCGACTCCGCCTCCCCCAGTCCCAGGTAAGCCGCTTTTGTAACTTGAATAATATCAGTATAAAGCAGAAGTAGATTTAAATAAAGCCAATCATTTCACTGCAATGATGCGCCAACTCATATCAGATGTATGACACGCATGAAATAGATTAAGATCTAATTAAAAGGGATTATCAATTATGTCAGTAAGAAAACAAAAATTCGGGAACATGAAATTAAAGGACAGTCAGAGGTTTCTAGGAATCTCCTCCGATTAGTATATAGGTTACAGCGAATGATGAGAACTCGGAAAAGCTGGAGTACTTATGCGTGACTTAGCTATATTGAGGTAACTCGTGATTGAAAATGCCTTTCCTACAGATATCATGGTGCGTCTTAGAGGTTCCAACTCGCCCAATGAAGGCCGCGTTGAAATACATCACCAAGGGCAGTGGGGAACGGTCTGTGACGATCACTGGGGATTCAGGGAAGCTACAGTTGTATGCAGGATGCTGAATTTCACCGGAGCGCAATACGCTGTCAGACAAGCATATTTTGGAGAAGGAAACGCTTCGTACCCAATTTGGTTGGACAATGTCAAGTGCCGTGGTGATGAAGAAAGCATTGCGGCTTGCAGATACCGTGGGTGGGATATGCATGATTGCAGTCATTATGAGGACGCTGGAGTTATTTGCTACAACGGTTCGATACCACCCACGGAAGGTAAAGCGTTGGTCATAGTCAGTGTAACAACAAGTTGATCTCCTCGACAACCACATGTGTTTTTCTTAGGGCAAACATGTGAAGGTGGGCAGTATCGACGAAACAAAAACATAATGTTAGTATTATCCCCGGCTGGAAATGGACTCCCATTTCCTTTCTCGGGGAGCGGTTACTGGTACTTAGCATGCACTTTGCAACACGACAAACAATAGAGTGGAATCTGGTCACGTCGGGTAGCCAAACCTCTTCGCTATTATTTTGCTCTAAATTAGTTGCACCATGGACGGAAAAGAAAACTCCTCTTAAAATGTTATGTATGCAGATGCATGCTAAAGGTAACCTAAGTAATTCTAGATTCGTAGAAAAGGATTATCAGTGTTGTCATGCTGATTTACTCAAACAAGCTTAAAACAAGCCAAAAAAAGACAAATTTAAAAAGCATTAACTGTCTCCAATATCATCCCAAATTACATAACACGGCATTTGCTTAAAAGACTTACGATGAATGAACACAACAGAAAGCAATTCTTCCAAATACTGATTTTTGTTGGTTATTTTGTTTTGTTTTGTTTTTGTTTTTGTTTATAGGTCCAACATTAGCCCAGGGACCTCATCCAGGTAAGTTGATACCCCCATCCCCACAAAATAATAATAATAATAATAATAATAATAATAATAATAATAATAATGATAAAAACCCGTTTCCTCGGTTCTTATAGCGGCAAAGATCAGCCTGTGAAGGTGAAAATAATAATCTTAATAAAAATAACCCTCCACTCAAGACCAAACACTGTCCACATGAAGTATCAACGCTAAAGTCCATCGCACTTGTGATTCCCCTATATGCAGACAGTGCAGGACGGTGGCTGTGATGCTGTGATGTTTTTTCCAACAGAGATTACTAAGAGCCCTACAATCGAGTTGCGGGCCAGATCCTTTGGGCGCTCTGCGGAAAGTACAGACTAGAAAATGTGTAAGTGCCAATGGCACCACCAAAGCGAGAATGAGAACTACAAACTATTGTCAGACATGAACGTATTCACTTATAAACATATCAAGAAACAAGTACATAATATATCAGTACTCGATCTTCAAAGAAAGAATCGTTTTGCTGCAATAGACACCCTTTGCTAAATGTAGGTAGTGGGTATGTGTGATTTATTGCTTTAACTCTCAC
The DNA here is from genome assembly GCF_036669935.1 of Montipora foliosa. Taxonomy (NCBI): domain Eukaryota; kingdom Metazoa; phylum Cnidaria; class Anthozoa; order Scleractinia; family Acroporidae; genus Montipora; species Montipora foliosa. The sequence continues at coordinate 39,215,969 of NC_090870.1, read as the reverse complement.
TGAGTTCAAGGTGAAGTTGAAGTTCACAGATTATGTTATTCAGCACTGTCGCTCAGTAATCGTTATGGTTGACAGAGCAGCCGAAATCATCCCAATAACATACATCTTACTTCCCTGGGATGCCAATGTCCGAGAGAAATATAAAGAAAACTGCGATCGATACAAAGACCTAGCTATGGAGCTTTCTCGCCGGTGGACAAGGAAAGGCTTGATTTTCCCCATTTGTATAGAGACACTAGGTTGCATGAAAGAAACGTCGTTAACCAAATACAGCCCCTGACGTTCGGCTTGACATTCATGCACGGGGTTTTTTGCCTAGACAAAGTTCCGCAAAATTTGACGTACGGGAGTGTCGACCAAATGAGGATCTTACAAAGACCTTACCCCTCAGCAAATATACCGCCAGGATGAAAACGAGAAGAAACGCAAGTATGCAAGCAGAGGTATGGAGGTGTAACAAGTCACGTTGACACCGCTGGTGTTCAGCACAACACAGAGGCATAGCACTGAGTTTCACGCCTATCACAGACGACTAGCGGAACTCCCGTCAGCCAAGAAAGGCGATGACTACTCGACGACGATGACTTTCAGGACGCTAGATTCTGATTTTTTTTTCCCTTCAATTACTTAATTATTAGTAAATTTTTAATAAGTGAAGTTTATAAAATGATTTTTTTAAAGGTAGAAGAAGGAAGGAAAGAGAGGAAAACAAAACAAGAAATTGTGCAATTTTTTTTTTATAGCTTCTAAAATTCTTTTTTTTCAATGATTTTTGACAGTTTTGTAGATGACTTTTATTGAATTAAATATTATCATTATTATTTATATAAAATTATTATTATTGTTATGATGATGATGATGATGATGATTATTATTATTATTATCATTTTTAAGTGATTAATAATAATACAACAACTTGTAATTACGTAAAGGAATTAAGAACTTATACAAGAACTATACAGTAACTCAGATCAATATTGTAAGGCCTTACCGAACTAGCAAAGAACAAAAAACAAACTGACCATCTAATCAAAATTGTTACAAAATGGATTGTGTCGTAGAACAATGAAATTGCCAAAACATTCTACGTATATAAGAATTAAGAATACCTTACTGCAGTATGTCCAATATGAATGTAAGTAGCAAAGCCTAAGTAATAACTGCAATGCTGTAAATTACTCTACAAAGGAACAAATTAAAATACCATGATAGTGATCACCATTCAATTTAGATGTGTTTAGTAAAACAATTTACGCGTCTATTGGTTTCAACATGTACATTTTTGATAGTAAGAACTACTGAGAGAGTGACAAAAACCTGTGCAATGAGTAAACCATCATATTATTTGAAAGTCATAGCGCCACCTCTCTGAGATTACGTAAGGGATGTGTTTTAATCGCCCTTTCGTCACTTAAACTGTTTCAGAGCTTAGAGTTCGTTTGAGAGATGGCCCAACATCCAACCAAGGACGAGTTGAATTGTACTTGAATGGCACCTGGGGAACAATATGCGATGATTACTGGGGAATAGAAGAGGCAGATGTTATTTGTCGCATGCTGGGTTATTCCGAAGGAGCTTGGAGCACTCACTGTTGCTCTTGGTATGTTGGTTGGTCAACACCCGCGCAAATCTGGTTGGATGATGTTCACTGCGCGGGAGGTGAAGAGAGTATCGCCGAATGTCGTCATGGCGGATGGGGAAGTCACAATTGCTATCACGGGGAGGACGTAGGAGTGGTATGCAAGTATACTCCACCAGCAGCTCCAGGTAGAACATATGCATGCGCACACGCCCCAAAATAATATCTCTTTAGAGGACACTGAAATCTTGACCACCGATCCAAGATGGTTCGAGAGAGGGATCTCTTCAAGCTGTGCACCCCTCCCTACAATGGGATGGCGGTCGCTTCAAACTCTTACTTCTTACCTTAAATGTGCAAGTCGGAGGGTGGGGGGAGGGGGGGAAATCTCCTCTCGGTTAATTCTTGCAAGCTTTATGTTCGGGTCGTTAGTGAATTAAAAGCTTCCTACAAAGTTTCTTTAATTCGGTATCCAAAGTTTAATATTTTCTTTCACGTGTGTGTAAATTGTTATTAGGCCGCACGTCGTTTCGATTAGCGATCGCAACTCGCAGATCAAGGCAATTTCTTTTGAAATGCTTACTATACTATTGGCAGGGGCTTGTGTCATTAGTTCTAGTTTACTTTTCTATCTTACTTAATGATAACAGACCTGTTTGATTTCCTGGATATTTTGGTCCTTGCATCTGCTAGTTTTCTAGTCCTTCCGTTCAAAACTTCCTCAACCAAATAAAAATGTCATTTTTAATATTCAGTTAAATACTCCTTAAGGAAGAGATTTGTAATTGAAGATACACTTGGTGCCTGTTGCCCATGAAGGTATTCGGCCTGCGTCGAGACTAATACTCCGACCATTTAGGATCATTTTCTTTCTTCCTCCTTAATTGAAACGTCGATGACGCAAAACATAATACTGACATCTTAAATTATGTTCCATAGATCAAATTGTGAGGCTAGCTGATGGTTATAGACCCGGAGAAGGAAGACTAGAAATATTTCACGATGGACACTGGGGAACTGTGTGCGATGATTACTGGGATCTTCATGACGCACAAGTCGTTTGTCGTCAACTTGGTCACGGAAGAGCTCATCTTGCTCCGAAATACAGCTTGTTTGGCGTTGGAAATGGACATATATGGCTGGATAACGTACATTGTCTTGGCAATGAAAGCTCTATTGTGGATTGTCCTCATAATGGATGGAATGACCATAACTGCATCCACTATGAAGATGCATCTGTCGTTTGCTCAAATGTAACTGCTGAAAACCTCGGTAAGTTTTAATCTCTTTGAAATGATGATGTTTAGATATACTATCATGTATGGTGGCCTATATATCCCACACATATCGTCATAGTCTTACAGCTAAAGAGAAAAAATGGAGAAACTAACCTAGGAAATTTCTGTTCCCTAAAACGTTGTCTTTATCACTTCCATTTACTAATGAGAATGATCTATTGCAGCTGTTTCCAATGATTTCTTACTTGCTTGTGAGGAAGGTCGCAGAGTGTGCTACGTGATGTCATTGCCTCTGCAGCAGCATGCAACTCCACCGATGCTACCACCTGACTTATTTTATTCTCCAGTCGGGGTATCGTATGATCCATTTGAAAAACTAATGTACTGGACCGATACAAATGGAAACATTCGAAAATCGCACCTGAACGATAGCCTTCCTCAGTATGTGCTACCAAGGCCGATGAGACAACCGATGGGTCTTGATATTGACATCGTTGCACGAAACATCTACGTTGCTGAAGAAGGCGGAAACAAAATTCGAGTTATTGCCATAAATGGTTCTGATCTAGCAGACTTAATCGACGTGGATTCTCCGCAAGGAATTGCTTTAGATAGCTTGTCAGGGTAAGTTTTTAGCGTCGTGGGATCTCTAAACAAGTAAATCTAGAATGATCCCCTGTATTTCAAAACTGGGTTTTTCTTTTTAAATTATTATTTGATCAATTTCATTAAGCATTGTTTTTGTGAAATTTGAAATCAAGGATCTAAATTGAATCATTATCCGGCTTTCAATGCGCGATATCATTGATGAAGACTTGTTTGAAATGCTTGCGTACTTCCCCAGGTAGAATGAACAAGATTATCATATCTCTCCAATGGTAGGTTGGCCATTATTGTCCAATTAAGATCGAAGGCCGCATTCTACTGTCCGGCTCCCTTAAATTAAAAACGGCTCAGTTATTTCTGTTGTTTTATTCAGGTGCCTTGGTATGAAGTAAGTATCTAACCTACTTAAGAAATGAGGAAAATAAGGCCCCTTGTTTTCACTAATTTATTTTATGGCTCGTGTAAATATAGTAGATACCGTTCTCTGAATTTTGCAAAAACTGGCTCTGTGGTTTAAAATTATTTTCGATCTTTCCAGGGTCATGTACTTTTCATCGGTTGGTGCCGATGTGAAAATCTATAAAGCAGATATGGATGGTAAAAACCAAGTCGTTCTCGCGAATTTCCCAAAAACTGCACCTACCTTGGTTGACGTGGCTTTATATAAGCCTGGGAAGCGACTGTTCTTTTCTGATCAGTACAATAATCTGATACGGTACATTGAACTGGAGACTCTCGAGGGTCGCACATTCTCCTCTGGTACTCATCATCCAAGATTCCTAACAGTGTACAACCACACCCTTTTCTGGACCGCTGATGGAGACGGACAGTTCTCAGGAACTATATTTATGGCCAAGGCGACTGGTGGGAGTATGCCGGAAATGATGATTGATGGGTTTTGGAATCCATCTGGTATATACGCGTTTAACTCCAATGCATCTCAAGGAACAGGTAACACACACACTTTTAGTCGACTGCACTCAATTAAACCCCTCTAATTTTGTAAAATCGTCTAGTTTGTTTTGTTGGAAAGACTGTTGGTGTCCTTGATAATTAATAACATGTTTAGAAAGAAAAAAAAAACAACAAGAAATGTTGATTTGTTCACTTTAGCGATCGAAAGCAATTTCCGCGGCGGGTCCTAAATAAAAGAACGAAGTATTGAAATTGTTCGTATCCTTTAAACAAATTTCCTTTGACTGGAGTTACCACAGATACCCGAGAAAGACGAAGTTGACTCTGCCTTTTACATGTCTTGTAACCCCGTATAGACAAGCTCCCGCTTACCTTTCTTCGCTTTCTTTAAAGCGAGTGGAGATACGTGGCCGTGAGACTCGCAATTCGCAACTATTAAACATTTCCCTTTTTAAGACCACACAAAGGACCTTTTTTTTTCGAACAGCGTCATTACGAAATAGTAAAAGTAATCTTAAGCAAAGCGAATCTCTTTATACTTTTAAAAGAACATTACGAGGTAAACTCCTACGTGAATTTTTATCTTCATAGCACAATTTGTCACATAATTTTACCCTCTTCCATATCAGTTTTGTAAATTCTTGATGTGCCTTTTATCTTACCTTTCTACAAGTTCTTATTGAACATTTTAATTGTTCTTAATTTTAATGTAATTCACAGTATTTAGCAGTATTAGTACTGAAAAGCCCCCTTAGGGAGTGCGAATAAAATTTGTATTGTATTGTATTGTAAACATGGTAGTAACTTTGCATACAAAAAAGGCAGCAAACAAATGAGGTATTCAGCACAAAGACACATTTTTATTCGATAAAAGTTTTGTTTAACTGGTTATCTATTAGTTTAGGAATCATCTTGACGTATTTACTTCTTTGTTAATCATTTGTTTTGCAGAACAATCGCCATGTTACAACAATGGAGGATGCTCTCAGATATGTGTCTTAACGCCAAATGGCAGAAGCTGCATATGCCGAATCGGAATGAAGATCGGACCAGATGGAACAACGTGTAGGTTTTTTTTACCGAAGGTAACCTTCGAAGCCATTTTAAACGCGTTGTTAGAAGAACGATTTGACGCCAGGCTCTTGTTGCGTTATTATTTGACTTGTACTTGGATACTCAAACAGCAAAATTATATTGCAACCTAGATATCATAAAAAAGTGAACGACAATTAAACGAGATTTCAATGTTATTTCTCCCAATGACTTCTTACCTTACGCATTCGTCAAAAAGAGATTGATATATCAGTAGGTTTTTCCAGAAAAGCCTTCATATCATCAATCATTATTGTTATTGCTTCTAGGCACTTTGAGTGATGTCGTATTCGTTGCCGACTCTTCTTACCAACAAATCAGCTATTCTCCGTTAACCGCCGATGACATCTCGATCAACGACTTGCTGTTAGAGAACTTAACATATCCAAATGGAATAGATTTTGATCCATACAATCATTACATATACTGGACAGATACTTATCGCGGTGAAATTCAGCGTAGTTCTGTTTATGGAATGAACCAAACAGTCATTCATTCCGGGGTTTCTTATCCTTCTGGCCTGGCCCTCGATCTCGTGGCGGGAAATGTTTATTGGATAAATGCAGGCACTCTGACAATCCAGGTTTCGGACCTTAATGGCAAATATTCAAAGGTGTTGGTTCAAAATTTGGTCCATTATCCTTCTGACATCGCCTTGGATACAAAACGAGGGTAAGAAAAACAGATAGTGATTTTTTCCGCTTATGACTAAAGGATAATCACTTTAGTAAGCTCTTGTAGCACGTGCTTTACACCTTGTGTATGTTGTGGTTTAATTTTGTTTTTGGCTTGAAATGTTTAATTTTTTTAAGTCAGTTTTATTTTTTTTCCAACACTTCCCATTTTAACATATTTGGATATCCTTCTGTAATTAATTTTAGGGAGTATGCATGAAAAAACTAGAGAAATCATAAGAATATTATGATGGATTGTAATCACTGATGATATCAAATACAATAGCGATAATTTATTGCATGTGAACAACAACAGTGGAGCTCAGGCGGATCACCATGGGTAAGATTTTTTTTTTAAATCTATTCATACGAGAAATTTTGGTTATGATGTCATGTACGTCCGTCCGCCCGTCCGCCCCTAAAGATGAGCCTCTGGGGACGGGAGTTTTCGGTTCAAGCAATTTTCCTTGGCGGAAAATCGCGTGGCATTGTTGCATTTGGCATCCCGCGCCTTTTTACCCAGGAAATTACATTAGTGACAAGCAACGGCATAAAGAGCAGGAAAGTTGAAGAAAAGTGAAAGAGCATGAGAGAAGAAGCGACAAAATTTGAGAGATTTAAGCGAAGAAAGCCTCGGGAGGAGCAAAGGAGAAAGGAGAAGAAGAAAAAAATTTGAATGACAATCACCGTAAAGCTGACAGAAATAGAGCGAGAGACTAAACACTTATTTACAACAACTATCCTTCAGGTTATGTTTTTCTTCTTAATATATGCCTCGCTGCCTCACATGTAGTGTAAAACGCAGTAAAAAAAACGAAGGAGACCTGAAAACGTATACAGTTCCGTGTTGACAGAAATTCTGACATATTTCAAAAATGACATTAATTTTATAGGCTTTTTGTGTGAAATGGATGTCCAGTCGTGAACTGCTTTGTTTGACTGTGAAATTGCAGTCGTCGAGCAAGCAAATTTACTACGCTTTGGTTGATTTTTAAATTAGTAAGATTTTTGCTGTTGTTGCAAACTGAAGAGAGAGGGAATAACGATTGTCAGTCAAACGGAAATGCTGTGAAAAAAAATTACTGTGCATGTAATTTCAGTTTTAGTTGCTACTTAAAATTTTTGTTTGTTGTTTCCAAGGCTTGTTTCTTTACTACTGTCAGCTCAGAGGTGTTTGATCTGCTTGATCACTGTAAACTGTTTACAGTAACGTTGATTATTTTTGTACTTTACGCAGAAGCATAATTATTTCCATGTACACTATATTGTTTTCTGGGGCTAGAAACGGGAGCTCCGTTTTTATTCTTAGCTAAATCTATATATTACTTAGTGTTTGGGCTTAAATGCTCAGCTTAATGATTAGGGTTAAGCTCTCAATTAGGTTTACGCACTTATTTAAAACGTTAGCATTTCAGCAGGTGTATGACAACTGCATGAAGAGGGTAGTTTCTAAAGAAACTGTGGTGCTGCGTCGGTGGGGAAGTAGTATACAAAAATTTGGTTTTATCAACGAAGTTGATAATGTAAATTGGCCACCGTACAGAGATTCTAAAAGCTGACGTTTCCAGCGTTAGCCCTTCGCCCTTCGCTCTGACGAAGTCAGAGTCTATAAAGTCTATAAAGAACTATAAAGAACTATTAAGTCTATAAAGAACTTTTTTCAAATAGCGCTGAGAAGCCTTATTTAAGTCTATGCACCCATTTTAAAACGGTTAGCTTTACTGCGGGTCAGGGTTGGTATGCGGTCTGAACGTGTCAGACACTGCATTCTAGGTAAGGGATTGGTACGCATTGTAGTGATTGGAGTAACCATTTATTTGCAGTGTTTTAATTAGTCTAAAAAATCCGTTGTCTTGGTTTTTGGGTTAAGAATTTCGGTTCATGGTTGGCGGAAGTAAAGCATTCTTTCACAGGTAGGATAAAGGGGTTTAGTTTGTAAAGAAGCTGTGGTCCTATGTCAGTGGGGAGTGAAATAAAGAAAAGGGTTTATCAACTGAGTTGATGTGGTAAATTGACCACTGTAAAGAAATTTGAAAGCTGACATTTCGAGTGTTATCCCTTCGTCAGAGCTAAACCCTTTTGTGTCTTTCACAAGTAGGACTACTTTTCATAAGGAAAAAACAGCGATATTCTTTAATCATTCCTATGGCAATTTAACTTGTATGGACGTTTTTCTCGGATTTTCAATTAAATAGAGCAGTATTCAACTGGAAAGTAACTATATTACCATCAAACGTAACAATGGTATTATTTGTACTGTTACAGTAATAATTTTGTACAAATTATCTTGAAAGGAAATTACTTATTTTGCAGAATGACCTGTTTACAAGCCGAATGTAAAAGAAAGTTATTTTAAATAATCAAAAGTAAGATTAGTAGCACTGCACAGGTTTAATGTTGCAGGAAATATAAGTCGTTGGACTTCTCCTAATATGGTCACTATTCGAGCATAACGGTTTTCCATCTCAGATCAGTTATTTTTCCTAAAAGCATTTTGGGGTACAAGGGTGACATTTTACCATCAGGTCGATCTCTATCAAAGAGAGGATTGTTGGAGCAAATGCCATTGGTTGTTGGGCGTTTTCTGTGCACGGAATGGACGTGTTGACAACTTTGTGGCTGATTTTCTTGAAGCCACTTCTCCGTAATTTGCTGTTCTGTGAGAGAAATTCGAATGTGTGCTTGGGAAAAGACTTGAGACAGTTCCCGGTTTGGAACTAGATGTGTGAAGGAAGAGTGGAGTAGGTTAAAGGTTCTTGACAGGATCAGGGAGGGGTAGGTGAGTAGAAGTAAGAAAAAGATATTTAGTTCCCGTTTAGACCACCTAGAAATCCCACCCCCTGTTTTTTAAACTACACCCTCAAAAAGGGAAAAATCCCTTCTTTAGACAGTTGATTAAAAAAAAAGGCAGTTTAAAATATTTAAACTGGTTCGAAAAAAGAATGAACCGGTTAAAAAAAAAATCAGACCAAAAACAAAATTAAACCACAACAAATTCACATTAACAAGGAAATCAAATAAGAACAAAACAATATATGATTCTCAACTGCATCGCGCACTCACATTAAGGCATATCAGAGATGCAAGCAACCAACCATCCAAGCAAGTAATGCGAGTATTATGCACCGTAACCGTTATCAAAATTGGACTATGTAACTACGTGATGCAGTCGTAGTCCATACCCATATTTTACCCCTGCTCACCAAAGAGTCTCCAGTAGCTCAGTACTTAGATCATCCGTACTACATCACGGAGGGTTTTGGGTTCAAATCATATCAGGGGCTCGGAGTTTTTCGAGTTCCCATTTAACGATGCATAGTATCTTTCTTTAATTTTTTCTCCAGCTTCTCAGCGGTCCGGAATTCTAAATCCTCGAATCTGGTTGCTTAATCGTGGCGGGCTAAAATAAGGAAACCCGTTGCGATAATCAGCGAATGATGATTCCGATTGTGATTGAGGACGAAGTTTCTGCTGTCAGTTTCTCTGAAACTTTTCAAATCTAACTTTTTTCAAATCAATAGTTTTATAAAAATTAACTTTTGAACCTTTTGCGAGTGAACGTGATAAAAATTCCAAATATTTTGAATGATTTGAAGCTTATTACTAAATTTTATTTTTGCAACTGTACTCGTGCGCTCCTTTTTCGTTAACATCAATTTCTGTCACGTAAGTATGTGGATTTGGGCCATACATGAGACCTCTGGTACAGTTTTCTCCCAATACGGACCGAACTAGGCCGGCAAATAACGTGTTTATTTTTTCTAACAGTACCACTATCTCTACTGGTAGTGGTAGTGGTAGTGGAAGTGGTAGCGGTACTGGAAGTGGTAGTAAAATGATCACGAGTTTATTCTCTCCTTTCTTCATCGCGTTGTTTCAAAGTTGTATCCTTTGGTTGCAGGTTGCTATATTGGTCGGATCATGGATTTATTGAAAGCACGCACATGGACGGAGAATTTAGAAGAAAGGTTGTTTACTTAAGAACTGAATCGGGATATCAATACGATGCTCAGGGTCTTGCATTGGATGTTGAAACAAACAGGATCTATTTTGTCAGTTACTGGCTTTCAAGTTTGCTGTACGTTGACCTCAATTTACCTGGACTTGGTGTTCCTCAAACTATGCTTACCAGCTTTTGGCTCTTCTGGGTTCCTCGTGATGTTGAGGTTGACGATCAATTTGTTTACTGGAATGAATACATATTTGAAAATGTGTATCGGATAAATAAGACGGAGTTTGATGGCAATTTGGAAATCATAGCTAATGGAATGTACAGTCCCCGAGGAATGGTAATCAACAAAGGCAATCCTAAGCCACGCTGTAAGTATTACTACTCTCTGCAACACTATTTTGCCTGTTTTGTGGGGAACTGGACGCTTTGCTTTTTAGGCCAAGTTCGAAAGAGCGAAACAGCCATTAGGAGCGATTTATGATGCTAATTAAACTGAGTGGAGTGCAATTTGGTCTTAAATCAGATGTGTGATTTCAAGGTCGAACGAGCGCTTAGCGCGTGTTCGATTTGAATTACAAGTATGATTTCAGACCAAAATTGCACGACACGAAGTTCAATTACCCCATAATTACATCCAATCATTTAGAAATCACACAATAATTATTTAATCGCTAAACTGCAGAATTTTAGCCAGTGCCAATATTTTATTGATCCAGTTGGGAACAAAAGCAGGAAAATTCGCAACACAATGGTTACCTTAAACAAGCCTTGGAATCTGCTTGGTTGTTTTGTTTTAGTGTTCCTTCTCATTTGCTGGGGGAATGGTGCAATTTAGAGCAAAAAATAGTGCGATTTGGGAATGAATCGCACTGCTAAGAGCCAATCAGATTGCAAGGATCACCAGTGATTTCTAAATGGATGTAATAAAAAATGAAACGCATGTCATTTGTATACATGTTTCTTAGTTAGGATCGTGCAATGCAAACATGCTGGGAACGATTTCAAGTGCATGAATCATCTAATTTTAAGTTCAATATTAATTTTAAGTTTATCTCTTGACAAAGAAGCTTCGAAAAAAATTCCCTTAAATGTTTAGGCTCTGGTAGCACTAGATAATTTTTAAAAGGTTGTTTTACCCCACTCACTCTTTCCATTCTCCAATCTCTGTCTTGTTCATCCCTATAACTATCGTGGGCCGGAAAAGGCCACTTCTTCTAAATCAGTGTAATGTATATGTTTTTTATTTCAGCTCCTCATCCTTGTGTTGACATTTGTAGTCACATTTGTCTAATAAAGCCAAGGGGTTATAGATGTGCATGTCCTGACGACAACAATGGCAGTTGTGTTGAGAGCGTCCATGTGACTGGTGAGCTTAATTACAAAATTTTAAGACGAAAATCGTTCCGATGTGACGATTTCGAGATTTTCATCTAAATACAATTTTATTTTGTGAAAAGCGCTTTACAACTTAACTAGTTCGCATAAAGAAATATGAACCAACTGTCCAGCGACTTCGCCGGGAGTTGTATGAAAACTGTTGGCGTTCAGAATGAAATTCTTACCCCTTTCATCAACAAAATCTCAATATTAATTCTCCTTTCTGACTGGCATAAAGTACTTTCCATGTCAGTTATGAAAATTTGATAATATATTTCAGTAGACAAGAAAAAAACCTGTTGATAAATTTAAACTCAGCAACCCAACAAAGAACTGCTCTGGATGTTTCATTCCTGTTTACATTCCTTAAAGTTTTAAGGCAACAAACTCGACCTTCCAAAGGTAGTCAGTACATACAAAAGCGTCTCCTTAAACGCCAACGTCATGGGGCAGTGGGTATTATGTATATTACTTTCACCTCTTCATTCCTTACCGGCTTGGATTTCTTATGCCGGTTTGGCAAGGAAAACAAAATGATAAAGAAATTAGTATTAAATGACATGGACTCGCTTTATTTTCTCCCCTATCATTGTTTTGAAATAAGGTATATATAGAGGATATTATATGGCCGCGCGGAGATACGAAATTTCTCTTCGAGTGTTGAAAAAAAAAACACGAGAAGAGAAATATCGTATCTGCAAGCGGCCATGTTATATTCTATTTATTATATAGACACCACTGAAATACTAAATCATTTCACGAAAGGCATCGGAAGGCACGATTTTCATATGTAACCATAGCAACAGTGATATTTTCACGTGTGAAGATATCATGTTTTCGCGCGAAAGCTCACTTGGTATTTCAGTGGTGTTTATATAATATATTTAGCAATGATTGAATGAGGCTGAGTAGGATATGAAGAATTCTGCAGGTTATATCCAACCACAACAAAGCTCAAATCAACAAATCTGATCCTACCAATGATACCAATGATAGCAACTGTAACAAATGCAACGACCAAAACATGATCTACCAAGCCGAAGTCACGACACCAACCTCAAGAGAGACATACATTGGTCTTTGCGATACAACCTTTAAGTTAGGATACAGAAATGAAACTCTGAGTAGCAATAAATGTCTTCGACCAAATAAAAAAAGGGACGAAGAGACAAGCTCTTAACTGTTCTGGACGGGGTTTAATACACGACGTTTCGGCCGTTCGCCCTTCTTCAGGTTAAAAGTTAAAAACTAAAAAAAATGTTTACAATGAGTGCAAATCACAAAAACAGCAGCTTATATATACAGAGCAGAAATATTGAAATTAAGGAAACGTAACAAAACAAAGCGACAAAACAATGTGAAGAACGACATCCTTAAGCCTGCTAATTTAAGAACTACCAAGGACAATCTTACGAGAGAAGAAATGTTAGCTTTAAGGTCTTAAATCTAGTGAAAATGTTATTAGAATTCAAGATAAAGGTTCTAGGTTCGTTGTCCTCAGTCAACAAGAATACCGAAATAAGATACTAGGGCAGCTTAATAATGATTTGCATTATGACAGCATAGATTCCGACCCAACACTTGACCATTTTGAAGTGGTTAAGGAATGGAGTCGTAAGTGGTTTTCTGAGGGGCAGATTAGCCAGGAGATTGCTACGTGGGTTGTAAATTTGGAACCAAAACTGGGAGTGGCATTTGGGAATGTCAAAACTCACAAACATGACAACCCACTTCGACTTATTACATCTTGTTGCGGTACAGCAATTGAACGGCAATCTGCTTTCACAGAATTCTACCTCAAACCTCTTCCACAGAGTTTTCCATCCGTTGTGAAGGATTCCACGGATCTTATCAAAAAATTAGAAGATTTGAATGCAAAAGCCCATTCCCTGAGGGGTCCCCCCTTGTGTCTTGGGATGTAGTGTCAATGTTTCCAAACATTGACAACAATCTAGGTATTTGAGCAGTTAGAAAGGCACTTAATTCCAGATCTGTTAACATTCCTTCCATTGATTGCTTAGTTGAAGCCGTTGAGATTTGTCTCAGGGTAAATAATTGCCAGTTTGCTAGTCAGAGCTTTGTTCAAAAACATGGCACGGCCATGGGACCGAAAAACGCCTGCAATTTGCAGATCTAGCGATGGGGATCATCGATGGGAAAGTCAAATTTGAGGGTAGCTTGAGACCTATGCTTTGGTGGAGATACAGAGACGATATTTTTGACCTCGACTCGA
>NC_090870.1:39189803-39194803 GCF_036669935.1 Montipora foliosa | reverse complement strand
GGTGCATCATTGCTGAATGACCAAAGAACATGCAGTGCTGGTAAAACATAAATTTATACTTCACATGGATGTATGATTACTTTATTGTAATCAGGCGAAGAGGGGCTTCTAGTATCTTACATGCGTTTTCCAAGTCTCTAAGGGAAGGTTACATGCCTTTTCCTTGTCTCTAAGGGAAGACGTCTTTAATTGCAAATTGCATATATACACTCCCTGCATTTGTGTCACGTAAGTGTATTGCCCAGAACAAATTAATTGTCAAATCAAATGACAATTTGACATCACCAGAAAATCCACCACAATTGGGGCTCGCCGTTGTAACCCTTTAAATTGGCTCGTAAAATGGAGACAAGTTTTCTGCGCCACCGAGACTGTTTGTTCTGATTACAAAACAGGGGCTCTAATGTACTGAACTAAATTGTATACTTGTTAACTTAGAAAGTTACTATAATATGATTGATTGATCATCTTTTTATTGGTTGCCCTTAGTCTTCCTGTTGCCATTGCTTTATGTCATTTTCTTTCGTTGGTGTTATTTTTATTTTCAGTGACCCAATCGACTCCGCCTCCGCCAGTCCCAGGTAAGTCGGCCATAACTTGAAGAATATCAGTATGAAGCAGAATTAGAATTGCAGACACAATTCGTATTTGAATTTCCCTGCTAGCAGAGGCCTTTTTTTTTTTTTTTTGCGTTCGCTGGGTTGACGAGTACGGGAGAAGAGATCTCTGCCATGGGTCAAAAACTCGCTGTGATCCAACGGCCATCCACAACCTTGGACGGCAGTCTTCAAACAGCATGCCCCATGATATGTTTGCTGACTGTGACTTGAGCCCACTGTGTCCCGCGCATTCCTTTACAGTAATTCCGCCTGTTGTTTAAAGTGAGCCCACACAACATAAAGTATGACGTAAGGACTCGGTCGCTAAGTAACCACCGTGCATGCTCAACACAGTGAATTTCGACCCATGGCAGACGTCTCTTCTCCCGTACTCGTCAACCCAGCGATGTTGAGGTAATTAATGATTGAGAATGCCCTTCTTCCAGATATCATGGTGCGTCTTAGAGGTTCCAACTCGCCCAATGAAGGCCGCATTGAAATATATCACCAAGGGCAGTGGGGAACGGTCTGTGACGATCACTGGGGATTCAGGGAAGCTACAGTTGTTTGCAGGATGCTGAATTTCACCGGAGCGCAATACGCTGTCAGACAAGCATATTTTGGAGAAGGAAATGCTTCGTACCCAATTTGGCTGGACAATGTCAAGTGTCGTGGCGATGAAGAAAGCATTGCGGCTTGCAGATACCGTGGGTGGGATATGCATGATTGCAGTCATTATGAGGACGCTGGAGTTATTTGCTACAACGGTTCGATACCACCCACGGAAGGTAAAGCGTTGGTCATAGTCAGTGTAACAAGAAGATGATCTCCTCTACAACAAAATGTGTTTTTCTTAGGGTAAACATGTGAAGGTGGGCAGCATCAACGAAACAAAAACGTAATGTTATTATTATCCCTGGCTGAGTACGGACTCCCATTTCCTTTCACGTGGTTACTGGTAGTTAGCTCGCTCTTTTCAACAAGGACAAAGATCACAGTTGACTCTGGTCACGTTGGGTATCCAAACCTCTCCGCTATTATTTTGCTCTAAATTAGTTGTACCATGGACAAAAAAAAAACTCCTCTCAACAAGCAGACGGGAAAAAAACAATATGAGGTTATTCGTGATGTAGGCATATGTTATAGTTAACTTTAGTAGAGTCTAGATTAGTAGAAAAGGATATTCAGTGTCCTCATGGCGACTTAATCAAACAAGCTTAAAACAAGCCATACAAATTTGAAAAGCAGAGACTGTCTCTAAGATCACCCTAAGTTACATAACTTGGCATTTCCTTAAAAGATGTACGCTGGATAAACGCAACAGAAAACAATTCTTTCAAATACTGATTTTTTTTGTTTTGTTTTGTTTCTTTTTTTTTTGTTTATAGGTCCAACATTAGCCCCGGGTCCTCATCCAGGTAAGTTGAAACCCCCACCATCATCGCTGAAACAACCAACGGTGACTTAAAAATGTGTGATTTTTCTATTATGGAGAAAACATTAAAATTTTCGTGGGTTTATAGAGTTAAGGAAAAAATGTTTCCCTCCTGGAAAGTAATCGCGGACCATTGGGTCAGCCAAAACAGCAACCTCGCCTTCTTACTAACTTGCAATTACAACAGTAACCTTCTTAACGTAGATAAACTACCCCCTTTTTACAAAACAATCCTAACCTACTGGGAAGAGTTCAAGTACTTGTCTAAGAGTGATACCCTTGTTTATAATTCCAAAATCTTGTGGAACAACTGTAAGATTTTGATGGACAAAAAAACCTGTTTTCTACAAAGACTGGTACACTAGCAATATCATTTGCGTAAGTGATATGCCGAACGCACATACAAATGGCCTTATTTTTTCGGAATTTAATGCAAAGTTTAAGATGAGTACGTCCTTTACTACATACTGTGGTCTAATCGATGCTATTCCACCCCTCTGGAAAATAGAGATCAAAATAGCTTCACCCTTGTAGATGCTCCTCACGTAACATTGTCCACAAGAGCTATTTATGACACAATTCTAAAGAAACTATATGAGCCGCCGACAGCTGAAAATAAGATTTGGTACATGGCTTTTCTAAAAGTGCTCTTCTTAAAGTCTACAGTTTACCGTTTAAAATCACCAAAGAAGTAAAGCTTCGGATCTTTGAGTATAAAATTTTACAAAACATATTACCCACTCAAACTACTACTTGCCCTAAGGAGACTGCTGATTTACTAGTGGAGTCGTTTGCGTCCGCTTCTACCAGAGAGGAAGCTCTTAATGAAAACTGTGTTCTCGAAAATATGGCGGAACAAATAAATGAATTCACTGCAGGAAAGGAGAAAGTCGTACAACAGCTGAGCTCGAACATCCATAAAGCGGCTGGACCCGATAGTCTACATCCTGTGATAATAAAAACTCTAGCTGAAAATGCAACATTTTGTCAACGCCGTTACAGTCCTCTTAGCTTTCAAGCTGCCGCAAGCACATGCTACATCCCCAACCCATGGAAGCGCGCAATAGTTACTGCCTTACATAAGAAGGTCAACCCAATGATGCATGCAATTATTGACCTATTTCTCTTACTTACATTTTGTGTAAAGTATTTGAACTTTTGTGAGCCCCAAAAGTAAAGTATTTGAACTTTTGTGAGCCCCAGCCTCGAGACATGGAAACTGGGGGTATTATAATGGAATTTGAAGCTGCCAAAGACAGTTTATGACGATAATTGAGGGCATGGACCTACTCCCTCATCGTCAAAGGTTGCAGCATCGTCGAATGAGTAGAGACTTTTAAAATAATCAACGGTTTGTGGAAAATGGTCACAATATGTTTGGGACGAGTACAGCTTATCGAACTCGTAATCTTAATGTTACTTCTCATCATCCATTAAAATCAGCGCATGACTTCTTTAGCAATAGAGTTGTTAAAGATTGAAACTAGCTGCCCCTACGCGTGCGAAATTCAACGAGTATCAATGCCTTAAAGGCTGGTCTTGACCTCTTTAAGTTATCTAAACCTGATTCGCCTAATGGATTTCTGGAAATTGTCGGACGAAATATTTAATAGAATAAGCGATACAAGTGAGCATGTCAATCATTTACTGGCCAATTACGATGTTGCCATGCGGCAAAATATCTTCTTTTAGTATAAATACACAGGTGATTATACAAAACCGCGCGCTCTCATTGGCTCGCTATCTCGGATTATCAGCCGATAATCACCTCGACGGACAAAATGGCTGCCAGTAGTCGTTTTGCCACTGTAAGTGAAGATAATTTTCGCGTTGAAATGCTTTTTTTTTTCTCTCTCTCTCTTTTGAAATAATCACCTGTGTATTTATACTCAAACAATTATTCGCCTCAGGTTCAGTGATTATCGGTGAATATTCACCTCGACTTCGTCTCGGTGAATATTCACCGATAATCACTTCGCCCTCGGCGAATAATTGTTAATTAATAATTGATTTTGTTGTTCTCTGTTTTCCGTATTTTATTTTATTTTAGTATTCTTAATAATACATTTATTTTTATTTTTATTTTTATTACATGTTAATAATAATTTTGTAAGTATATTTCGTAAATAGAGATCTACTGAAGTGATATAATAAAGTATCTTATCTCAAGCGAGCTTATACCGAACATGGCATAAAAAGCAGCGATCGCTGCACCCTTTGCAAAAGCGAGAAGCAAACATTAGACCACCTCTTAGCCTCTTGCAACAAATCTGCCTCCTTCTGGAATCACTTTCAAATTTAGTAGTATGAAAAATACGAGAACAGATCTTGTTAAATTAAACCGTAGCACGGTTGCCACGTTAGGTCGCATAATGGGCAGGCACTAAATTACTGTATTCTTGCTGCAAATATTACATTTTTTTGCGCCGGAGGGGGGTGGGGGAGGGAGGGAAGCATGAATTTCTTTTCCGGACTTTCCTTTTGCGGCTGCATGACTCGTCATTCTAAAAGAGATTGCTACTGCTAAATCATCACTTAAAATGTTTTTTTCGAGAGTGGGATTTTCTTCTATAAGCGGAGCGCACGTCTATCGCAAAGCGACTAGCGGAAATCCCGTCCGGCAAGAAAGGCGAGGACTACTCGACAACGTAGTCATGGATAAGAACTAGAATCTCATTTGCCATACTGAGAACATCCCTCCTATGCTTAAGGGAGTCAACCAAAGAGAGATGGACTTTGATATCGAAAGATTATTATTTTTTAATTAGTGAAGTTTTTAAAATGAGATTTACTTTTATAGGTAGAAGATGGAAGGAAAGAGAGGAAAACAAACAGAATAAATTGTGCAATTTCATTTATAGCTTCCATAACTCTTTTTTTTATTTTATTATTATTATTCTTTTTTTGACAATTTTGTAAATATGACATATTGAATTAAACATTATTATTATTAGTTATCTAAAATT
>NC_090870.1:39177303-39184803 GCF_036669935.1 Montipora foliosa | reverse complement strand
TGAATCATCTTGACCTATTTGCCTCTTTGTTAATTATTTGTTTTGCAGAACTATCGGCATGTTACAACAACGGAGGATGCTCTCAAATATGTGTCTTGAAGCCAAATGGCAGAAGTTGCATATGCCGAATTGGAATGAAGATCGGACCAGATGGAACAACGTGTAGGTTTTTCGCGTACCGAACTTTACGTTCGAAGCCACTTTGAATGCGTTTTTAGAAGAACGATTGACTCCGGGCTCTTGTTGTGTTATTACCTGACTTGTCCTACCCCACTTAAACAGCAAAATTATATTCCAATCACCAAGGGATCATAAAAAAGTGAACGACACTTAAACGAGATTTCACTATTTTTATTCCCAATGAATTCTTACTTCACGCATTCATCGGAAAGAGATCGATATCTCAGTAGGTTTTTCCACAAAAGCCTTCATATCATCATTCACTATTGTCATTGCTTCTAGGTACTTTGAGTGATGCCGTATTCGTTGCCGACTCTTATTACCAACAAATCAGCTATTCTCCGTTAACCACCGATGACATCTCGATCAACGACTTGCTGTTAGAGAACTTAACATATCCAAACGGAATAGATTTTGATCCATACAATCATTACATATACTGGACAGATACTTATCGCGGTGAAGTTCAGCGTAGTTCTATTTATGGGAAGAATCAAACGGTCATTCGTTCTGGGGTTTCTTCTCCTTCTGGCCTGGCCCTCGATCTCGTGGCGGGAAATGTTTATTGGATAAATGCAGGTACTCTGACAATCGAGGTTTCGAACCTTAATGGCAAATATTCCAAGGTGTTGGTTCAAAATTTGGTCCATTACCCTTCCGACATCGCCTTGGATACAAAACGAGGGTAAGAAAAACAGATAATGATTTTTTCGGCTTATGACTAAATGGTAAACGTTTTGGTAAGCTCTCGAGCCATTTGTAGCAAGTGCTGTACACATGGTATATGTTGTGGTTTAATTTTGTTTTTTGTTTCGAAAAGTTCTTTTTTTTTCAAACCAGTTTAATTTTTGTAATAAATTAATAACTGGTGTTGTTTTTTTCGAACACTGCCCATTTTAAGATATTAGGAAATCTTTCTGTAATTAATTTTATGGAGTATGTATAAAAAAAACTAGATAAATCATTTTAAGATTATTATGATGGATTGTTGTCTCCGATGCCATCAAATACAATAATATTTATTTATTGCATGTGAACATCAATAGCGAAGTTCAGTCGCGCGAAGAGCGCCAGCGGAGCACCATGGTTAAGATTTTTTGGGAAATCTATCCATGCGAGAATTTCAATATGCAGTATGCAGTAATAACGATTAATTTTGTACTTTACGCAGAAGCATAATTATTTCCATGTACCCTATATTGTTTTCTGAGTTTAGAAACGGGGGATTTGCTTTTAAGCTTGGCTAAATCTATATATTATTTGTTTTTTGGGGTTAAATGCTCAGCTTAATGATTAGGGTTAAGCTCTCAATTAGGTTTACGCACTTATTTAAAACGGTTAGCATTTCAGAAGGTGTTTGACGACTTCATTCTGCCTGCAAAGAGCACTGATAAATAGTCTATATAAAGTACCCATTTCAAATAGTGCGGAGAAGCCGTATTTAAGTCTAAGCACCCATTTGAAAACGGTTTGCTTTTACTGCAAGTTAGGGTTAGTATGCAGTCCGCAAGTTTCAGACACCGCATTCCAGATTTAACTACATGCCCCCAAAAAAGACAAGACAGTAACAAAGGAAATCAAATTAGAACAAATTGCGTGCAGCAAATGTGTCGGTTTATTATGGAGAGGAGAAAAAAAACGGATGCCGAGTGATAGAGAACCAACAAACTGAGCTCACATATATTACTGAGCCGGGGAATTAAACTCCATATACACATTGTGGAGCAGGGTATGTTGACGCTGTGAAGTAAACTAAAGTAAAATCCTATATTTAATATTTAATATTTGATTTAACATTTGATTAGCGTTTATGCACTACATGCTCGAGGGGTCGTGCTGTTGTGAGGTCACTCGCATTCCTCGGGTGTGGGTTGAGTTTTTTGGTTCTCTGCTCTGTTTGGACAGGTTTTTCTCCAGTTACTCCCGGCCGGTTTTCCCCTCTTCTTCTACCCTTAATTTCATGTAATGTAATTACGATTATGATAATTATGATTATCGTTGGCATTATTATCGACATTAAAGTTTCATGCTTTCCTTTCGTTACTGCTTAAGCGATGATCTCAAAACTTAACTTGTTTCATTTCTGCTGTATGGTCTTTCATTAATATTATCATTATTAGTGTCATTATTATTAAGCTTCCTTTAACAGTGTAAGAGTGTCGTAAACAACGTAAAAGGTAAATATTCAAGTGGTGCCCTCCTTTCTCGTTAACATCAATTTCTGTCATTTAAAGGGCATTTATTAAACCCTTTCACAGCAATCCCGTAGAAAAAAATTAACACGATACCCATTTGACTGCCTAGGTCGGTCCGTAATGGGAAAAGCTGTGCCAGAGATCACAAGTATGCGGTCTCGGGCCATACTCGAGACCTCTTGCAGAGTTTTCGCATACGGACCGACCTATGCCGGAAAATCACGTGTTTATTTAATACTTTAATACTTTAATACTACGACTACTGCTGCTACTACTACTGCTACTACTACTACTACTACTACTACTACTACTACTACTACTACTACTACTACTACTACTGCCGCCGCCGCCGCCGCCGCCGCCGCCGCCGCCGCCGCCGCCGCCGCCGCCGCCGCCGCCGCCGCCGCCGCTGCTGCTGCTGCTACTACTACTTCTACTACTACTAACTTTATTTTTTTTTCGGTCACCACGTTTTAAAGTTGTATCCTTTGGTTTCAGGTTTCTATATTGGTCGGATCATGGATTTATTGAAAGCACCCACATGGACGGAGAATTTAGAAGGAAGGTTGTTTACTTAAGAACCGAATCGGGGTATGAATACGATGCTCAGGGTCTTGCGTTGGATGCTGAAACAAATAAAATTTATTTTGTCAGTTACTGGCTTTCAAGTTTGCTGTACGTTGACCTCAATTTACCTGGATTTGGTGTTCCTCGAACTATGCTCAACAGCTTTTGGCTCTTCTGGGTTCCTCGTGATGTTGAGGTTGACGATCAATTTGTTTATTGGAATGAATACTTTTTTGAAAATGTGTATCGGATCAATAAGACGGAGTTTGATGGCAATTTGGAAATCATAGCTAATGGAATGTACAGTCCCAGAGGAATGGTAATCAACAAAGGCGATCCTAAACCACGCAGTAAGTATTAAAGAATTACTGATTTTCTCAACACTTTCGGTTCAGCTTTTGCCTGTTTTGTGTGGAACTGGTCGGGTTGCTTTCAGGACAAGTTCCAAAGAGCGAAACAGCCTTTCTTTATAGGGTTAGGAGCTATTTAAAATGAAACTGACGCAAATTTGTATGTTTGTTTCTAACTTAGGATCGTGTTTTTTTTTTAAACTGAGCAATGCAAAGATGCAGCGAAAGATGACACCTGCATGAAAACATCAAATTCACTCACCGGCGTTAACGTTTTCAGACGTATTTTGCGAATGTTTCACTTAATCTAAGAAAAATTTCCGACAAAAACTGCAGGGCTCTCGAACACTAAAAATGTAGTAGCTCACTACTTTGTTGTTACTTAAACATTCCGTGGCGTTGTTGCTCTGGAAGGAGAAACAAATCTCAAAATTAAGGCTAGTTTCAGCTGTGGTAAAATTTTCATCTTTCTTTGCTAATTACAACACATTTACTTTCCAACACAGGATAAAAAATCGCTTTCCTCTCTTGAAAAACAAGCCACGAAAAAACTTCCCTTAAATCTTTAGGCTCTGGGACCTATAGTTAATTTTTAAAAGGCTGTTATACCTCACACACTCTTTCCTTTCTCCAATGTCCTTCTTTTTCATTCCTCATTATCTTGGGCCGGAAAAGGTAACTTCTTGTAAAGACGTGTAATGTACAGCAACATTTAGGACTTTTTTTTCTATTTCAGCTCCTCATCCTTGTGTCGAAATTTGTAGTCATATGTGTCTAATAAAGCCAGGAGGTTATAGATGCGCATGTCCTGACGAAGATGGCAGTTGTGTTGAGAGCGTCCATGTGCCCGGTGAGCTTCATTACAGAGTTTTAACAAGAATAACAGTATCTATGTGGGCTTTACAACTTAGCTAGTTTGCATTACGAAATTTGAACCGTCAACTGTCCAGCGACTTCGTTAGACTTGTCTAAAAACTGCTGAGTTTTTCACTGAAAATCTTACCCCTTTCATTCCGAATATCTTAGTAATAAATCTCCTTACTGAGTGGCGTAAATAACTTTTTATGCCAGGTATGGGAATTTGATGATCTAGACAAAAATAACCGTTCATAAATTTAAACTCCGCAACCCAACAAATGGCCTCTCTGAATGTTTCATTCATATTCACATTTCTTAGAATTTTAAGTTACAAACTCGACCTTCCTAGGTAGTCAGTACATACAAAAGTGTCTTCTTCAACGCCTACATCATGGGGCAGTGGGTATTGCGTGACAATAGAAGCATCTCTTGAATTCTTACTTATGGTAATATGATTTCTTTTGCCGCTTTGTTGAGAAAAAACAGAAAAATGATACCGAAATTAATATTGAATGACACGGAGTTTTATCGTCTTCTCTCTTTAATTTAGGTACTTGAAAACGCATTATCACTGTTTTGAAAAAAAAAATGTATTCTCCCTTTCACAATTATTTAGATGAATACGGTTGCTCCGACGAACCAAGTATGTACTTCATTGACCAAAACAACATCAAGTGCATTAACATGAAGACCTACAATCACACCTACGTCAATGTTAAGACCGTGAAGACAGGTCTTGTGGATGCTGGAGCCATTGACATTGACCTCCGCGAGAGAATAATATTCTGGAGTGACCATGCCCAGTGGACAATTAACAGGATGAGTCTTGACACTGGTGAAGTTGAGGTATAGCCGGGTATTTGTATTGGTAATCAAATAGTGACCAGTTAAATAATAATAATAATAATATATAACAATAATAATAATAATAATAATAATAATAATAATACTAACAATTTTCTCGCTTTTTTCGCTGGTATTTAGTACTTCCAAACTTTTAGAGTTCAAGGAATTTAATAAACAATTATTCTATTCGCGCTTGTTGGATATGAGATTGGTTATAGCCTACTCGGCGCTACGCGCCTCGTTGGCTATTTACCATCACATATCCAACGCACGCTCATGGATGAAATGTTAAATAAACACTCGCGAAAATAATCAAAGCCTTTTCTTTGTTTCCGAACACACTTCGAAGGCAGACAGAACAGATAACGACCGAACTGAGGTAAACCAGCATCAGACAGTCAATATAGAGAGATGCACCTTGTGCACCAAACTTTGAAACTAACGGCCAACGGTAACCCTACTGATCAGAGTGCTCTAGCTGCTTCATGCGTCATGCCTGATGTAGGAGCTTCTAACTCAAACCTCTCACCGGCTAATTGCCTTCTCTTTAAAAATCAATCAGCATCTCTTAAGTGACCAACGTTTGTCTCAGAGTAATAAGCTTCAAGGTCACTGACGTCTTGTCTCTTCTTCTAGGTGTGTTCTTCCTTAATCATCAAACCTTATTCCAGTATTCCTTTTCGAACTTGTAATACCTTCGGGAAGCACTGTGGTTTTCCACTAAATTAAGACTAATAATTCAATATCAATTAATCAATTAAGATCGCTCCGACTCCATTTAATGCATAAAGATGCAAATACTTATTACACTTTTATTCTTAGAAACAAAAAAAAGCCTCCTAAGTTATTAATTATTCAATCATCCTTATTCCCAAAGGTAATCGTCGATGACCTTGGCCAAGTGGACGGATTGGCCTACGAGTGGGTAACTCGCAAGATCTACTTCACGGATTACATTTATGAAAGACTCGAAGTGGCGAATGCTGACGGAAGCTACAGAAAGACATTGTTTTATACAAACATGTACAACCCACGTGGAATTGCGGTGGATCCAAAGTCCGGGTAAGTTATATTATCTTTTATTGCCAATTATCTACCAATTTACTGCCTCATGATAAGGGACTCAGGGATGGCGCAGCGGCCATTGTGGCCTAGGTTCCGTTGCCAGGCTTGCCATCCCATCTGGGTTGAGTTCGTTGGCTGTCGGCTCTGCTTCGAGTGTTTTTCTCCGGGTATTCTGGTTTTCCTCTCTCCTTAAAATACAATCACTGATTTGATATTATTTATTTGATTTGATTCCATTCCAGTACAGGGTCTTCAATAAGTGCCTCAACGTTTATTACAGTTGGCAATTTAATTAAAATGTATTACCCCACTTTCAAAAGATAAATTGGTCATGTGAAGACCGACTCTGTAAAGTTAATACCTGCATCAGATTAACAATAATATTACCTCGAAAACCGATCATTAATGAAGAAACCATCATGGCACACCCCATACATAGATTATGCATAAGCAGAATGGAAGCATGTAAACCTCTTTTTGCAAATATGGTGGCCATTTTGATTCCCTTTTTTTGGAAGATCTCATGGGATGCTCAAGGGGCGAGTTAATATGTATTTTCCCCCTGGGCATCTCTTAATACCTATTTGAAAAAATAGAAATCAAAATGGTCGCCTTAGGTCTATTCCATTATTGATATTCATCTAACCAGCATCCTATCTGTACAATTCATCTGATCATTATTTATCATTAATTTTATTCATTCATTCATTCATTCGTTCGTTTTCCCATACATTACTTTGGATAAATGAGAAAGAGAATTTATGCTACTGTTCTTTTTTTAGTATTCAGTGTTGTTAACTCCATTGTTTCTTACTTCAAGGTACATGTTCTGGACTGACTGGGGTTTAATAGATCCAAAAATAGAGCGAGCCGAGTTAACTGGCGAAAATCGAGAAGAAAATTTCTTTCCCTTGGGCTATAGTTGGTACTATGTGTTCACCCCCATGAGTGTGGTCATCGACTATGAAGCCGAACGCATTTACTGGATGGATGCATATGATAATTACATCGATACTGCAGACTTAAATGGAACTAACGTTGACACTATACACTTCATCGGCGAGAACATCTTTCCTGCTGATCTTGCCTTATATGGTGATAATCTTTATTGGGTTGACTGGAACAGTCAAAGTATTCAGTGGATCAACAAAACACGGCCTCTCTTGATGTTCAATTTTGGGCATCTCACTGATGTCTTTTTGACGGGAGCAGTGGTCGCTCATGAGTCAAGACAACCAATTGGTAATTATAGTATATGCAATGGCAGAAAGATCGCGAAAACTGAGTCTACAATTACAATCTTAAGGACGGAAACAACCGTATTGAAACATTGTTTACTGAATTGTCATATTTGATCCCTTTTTTATAGATTCAGTATTCTTTTCGACCATCCAGCCTTTTATTTTTCTTTTCTTTTTTTAATAGCTTACAACAATCAT
>NC_090870.1:39164803-39169803 GCF_036669935.1 Montipora foliosa | reverse complement strand
GTGTTGTTGCTTTTGGTCAATGCCAATGTCATTCATCATTTCTAAGAACGTTCAGCATTCGTTGGAGAACACACCAAGGGAGCTGAAGGAAAGGTTTACAACTTTAACACTTATGTAGTTACTTGACCACGTTCGAGTATTTTTCCAACTGTTAGTTCTAGAATATATGGGCACTTGTATTACGAAAAGACGATCTGGACGATAATTGTCACCAGTTATAATTGAAGGACTCGGAAAACCACTGACATCAGCATAGAGTGAAGAGCGATCATTAATTACAGGTTGAAGTGAGTTGGCAATGAATTTGCGAATTGGGCCGTGTCTCCAGGTGAAGCGATCAAAGTACTTTTGACAACCAGCGACAATATGGAGGAGTGACTGAGGGTTAATTAATCCCTGTCTTGTCATAATCGTACTTACATGTACGTGTAGGAAGGGAGTTGTTGATGTAGCGAATGGTAAAATTTTAGATGTTCTTGGGTAAATGAGACTGGGCAGACGACCAAATAGAGTTAACAGATGACAATGAATGCTTGATAAAATTGGTAAAAAAGAAACCTTGAGATGTTAACTGGTGTTGCAGTTTGTCTTCTTGATCAGAACGGAAGTCTAAGAACTTCCTTGGTGGCCTTGAAGACATCGTATTGAATATTGGTGTGACTGCTTGATGACTTGATGAGATCTTTTAGGGAATCATTCCATGACTCTTTTAAGGAATTGCGGAGAACTGTTTGGCACCGAGTGAATTTAACTGAAGGAGGGCAAATATTAAGACCAAATTTATTGCCTTCTAGAAATATATTACTCAGTGTACCAGATATCGGGATATCAAGCCATTTTCGGATATAGCCGTTCACTATAGAACCAAGATTTGGTATTTTTCAGGTTTTTTATTTGTCGGCTACAGTAAAAAGCGAGGACATAGCGGCTGTACAGCAGAAGTTTGTTTTTGGGATGCAATGGTTTCTCATTAATGTCACACATCAAGTCTTTTTCATGAGAGGACGATTCTGACATATGTTGGTTGTTAGACATGTTGAAGTCAAAGTAGCGTCCTAAGTAACGAAATGATTCACCCATTTCCACTCACGGGACAAGAACTCCATTTATCACCAGTTTAGGTAAATATTGGACAGACTTAGTACACAGTTTCCGTATTCCAAAAGTAAAACATTTGTCAACCCTTATTACCATATTAGACTATTGGTACCAGATGATAAAGCGATTGATTAATTGCTGGTTTTCTGATTCCTGACCACTTATAACGTTAACAGCGGCGTGACTGCTCAAAAGTTCCTGAGAGAGCAGGTGTAAAAACATTTGGAATTTCATGTTCAATATAATTAATAGAGGCAAGGAAGTTAAAAATGGCATTACGAAAGCACGAAGTAAAAACCTTTAACGGCGCAGATTGCAGAGTAATTGGACGAAAGTTGGCAGGGTCATTAACGTTTCCATTCTTGTGGATAAGGATTGTGCAGGCTTTCTTCCATTCACTTGGGACTGATCCAGGGGGATCCAGTTGACCAAGCTGTACGGATAATTTCAGATAAATAGGTGCGAAGAAACGGACATCTTTTAAAACAAACGATTGATAATTGATCTAAGGGACAGGGAAGCCTTCATTTTTCTAATGACATTTGATATCTGTTGGTATATAGGAGGTCCAAGGTTAAACGGAATTAGTATCCAGCTTGGAAGGTTGAAGACTCTAGTCGGATTTACGGACGATAGAGTTCTTGTAAAGTGATCAAAACACTCGTCCCTGGAGAATGAAGGGAGCATTTCGGCTTTCATATCGAAGATCTTTTTGACATAACCCTAGAAATTTTTAGAGATAGAATAATTCATCGGGTCAGTGTTGACTTGAGAAGTGTTGTTTCGCAGCTTGTCACGCATTAGGCGAGTTAAGTATTTGATTTCAGCGATATCTGCGTTAGCAGAGTGTTTTCAGGGATTTCTTCAGATCATGTTTAGATTTGTCCTCGTACTTTTTTATTATGCTTTCATCAGTAGCTTGTGCGACTTGACCAAAATTAGCAGAGAGTAATAATAATAATAATAATAATAATAATAATAATAATAATAACAATAATATTGATAATAATAATAATGATGATGATGATAATGATGATGATGATGATGATGATGATGATGATGATGATGATGATGATGATGATAATGACCATTCAAATAAGTTGTGTTTGGCACAACAACTTAACCGATTACTGTTTTCAACAGGTTCATTTTTCATAGAACGAATTATGATAGAGTGACAAAAACCTGAGCAACGAGTAAACCATATTATCATTCGATGGATTTCCCCTATCTTTTCATTGGCCGACAGCCTACCACGTGACCAGCAAATAACTGTCTACAAATAAGAGTTTTGCTGCAAATAAAATTCTGTTCATGCGAAATGGCAGTTCGCTTTCCTGAGCTCTCAGAAAATGATTTAATTGTTGGAAATTGTAAAAAATAAAGTTAACTCCGTCATCGAATGATAAAATAACTATTGAACTCGGTTATCACAAAATATCGTGATTTGTCAGTATCTCGCAGATCAATTATTTGCTTCAGCCTTCGGCTTCGGCAAATAATTGATCTGCTTGCCACTGACAAATAACGATATTTTTCTCAATCTCGTCAAATAATTGTTAAATATTATATGAAAGCCATAGCGTCACCTCTCTAAGATTACTCAGAGAATGTTCATTTTAATCGCTCTTTCGTCACTTAAACTATTTCAGAGCTTAGAGTTCGTTTGAGAGATGGCCCAACATCGAACCAAGGACGAGTTGAATTGTACTTGAATGGCACCTGGGGAACGATATGCGATGATTACTGGGGAATAGAAGAGGCAGATGTTATTTGTCGCATGCTGGGTTATTCCGAAGGAGCTTGGAGCACTCATTGTTGCTCGTGGTATGTTGGCTGGTCAACACCCGTGCAAATCTGGTTGGATGATGTTCACTGCGCGGGAGATGAAGAGAGTATCGCCGAATGTCGTCATGGCGGATGGGGAAGTCACAATTGCTATCACGGGGAGGACGTCGGAGTGGTCTGCAAGTATACTCCACCAGCAGCTCCAGGTAGAACATATGCATGCGCACTAGCCCCAAACTAATATCTCTTTAGAGGACACTGAAATCTTGACCACCGATCCAAGATGGTTCGAGAGAGGGATCTCTCCAAGCTGTGCACCCCTCCCTAAAATGGAATGGCGTTCGCTTCAAACTCTTACCTCTTACTTTAAAAGTGCCCTTCAGGGAGAAGGGAGGGGGGGGGGGGTGGGGTGTGAGAGTGTGGGAGTGGGGCACCTTCCCTTGGTGATAATTCTTGCAAGCTGTATGTCCATGTCGTTAATGAACCAAAAGCTCCCCACAAAAGTTTTTTAATTCGGTATCCAAAGTTATATCACGTACACGTATGTGGAAATTGTTATTACGCCGTCGTTTGGATTATTGGTCGCATGCAACTCGAGAATCAAAGCATTTTTTTCTTGAAATGCTTATCTGGCATAGGCTTATGTAATTAGTTTTATTTTATTTTTTTTACTACTGTCCTTACTTACTTAATGCGCATCAAGGTGCTCGGCCTGCTTCGACACTAAGATACTCCGACCATTTACGATCTCCTTTTTTTTGCTTCCTTCTTACATGAAACCATGCACGATGACAGAAAATAGGTAAATTACATATTACATTCTGTTTTAGATCAAATTGTCAGGCTAGCTGATGGCTATAGACCAGGAGAAGGAAGAGTAGAGATATTCCACGATGGATACTGGGGAACTGTCTGCGATGATTACTGGGATCTTAATGACGCACAGGTCGTTTGTCGTCAACTTGGCCAGGGAAGAGCTCATCGTGCTCCGATGCGCAGCTTGTTTGGCGTTGGAAATGGACCTATATGGCTGGATAACGTGCATTGTCTTGGCAATGAAAGCTCCATTGTGAATTGTCCTCATAATGGATGGAATGACCACAACTGTATCCACTATGAAGATGCATCTGTCATTTGCTCAAATATGACTGCTGAAAATCTCGGTAAGTTTAACATATTGGGGAGTTGACCAAGAGCATGTCTGTTCCCTTAAACGTTGTCTTTATCACCTTCATTTACTAATGGGAACGATCTCTTGCAGCTGTTTCGAATGATTTCTTACTTGCTTGTGAGGAAGGCCGCCAAGTGTGCTACGTGATGTCATTGCCTTTACAGCAGCATGCAACTCCACCAATGCTACCACTTGACTTATTTTATTCTCCAGTCGGGGTATCGTATGACCCATTTGAAAAACTAATGTACTGGACAGATACAAATGGAAACATTCGAAAGTCCCAGCTAAGCGATAGCCTTCCTCAGTATGTGCTACCGAGGCCGCTGAGACAACCAATGGGTCTTGATATTGACATCCTTGCACGAAACATCTACGTTGCTGAAGAAGGCGCAAACAAAATTCGAGTTATTGCCATTAACGGGTCTGACCTAGCAGATATAATCTACGTTGATTCGCCACAAGGAATTGCTTTGGATAGCTTGTCAGGGTAAGCTTTTGGCGTCATACGATCCCTGTACTTCGAAACTGGGTTTTTCTTTTAAATTCATTTTTGATCAATTTCATAGATTATCAGTGAGCTTGTGAACTTTGAAATCTAACAATCTGTACTGAAACATTGACTTGCAATGGACAATTAAAGACTTGTTTCAATGCGTGAGTCGACTTGTCCAGTTAGAATAAACCGCAGGAATATCATATCTCAGCGATAGGAGGTTAGCCATTATTCTCCAATTTAGAGGGTCGCATTCTACTGTTCGGCTCCCTTAAATTAAAAGCGGTTCAATTATTTCTGTTGCTTTTTTCAGCTATCTTCCTAGCTAACCTAAGAATAAAAAGACTGAAGCCCATTTTTTTTTGTCCAGTTCATTTTATGGCTCCAGCAAACATAGCAGGTGCCGGGCTCTAAATTTTGGCAAAAAACAGTCTTTTTGGCTTAAAA
>NC_090870.1:39109803-39159803 GCF_036669935.1 Montipora foliosa | reverse complement strand
AAGGTAAAAGTACTTTCCTGTTACGTTAAGAACTAAAGATGTTTAAAACCTACTCACTCCATGTTATAAAAAGAACCCTTCAATATCACTAGCGTTAATGTTTTAATTGGCATTTTGCAGATATTTCCCTTAATAAAAGGAAAATTCCCGAAAGAAACTGGAGGGTGTTCGAACACTAAAAATGTTAAGTGGTAGCTCTGTAGTTTGTTGTTACTTAAACATTCCGTCGTTGTTGGTCTGGAAAGACATACAAATTTCAACCATCTGGGGCTAGTTTTATCTCTGGTATATTTCTCATCTTTCGTTGCTTAATTACGAACAATTTACTTTCCAACACAGGTTCAAAACTCGCTATCATCTCTCGACAAACGAGCTACGGAAAAAGTTTCCTTAAATCTTCAGGCTCCAGGACCAATGGATAATTTCTGTCATTGAATTCTTAACCTCGGATAATGCATTTCGCGTGCTCTGATTGGTTCACTTGATCTAGGTTATCAGCTCATATACCTTAGTTTGACCTTATGTGGTAAATGATTGCGTTAAGCGTTGCTTAACTAAAAACATTTTCGCCGGAAAGCAAAATTTCTCTTTCAATAAAGCCAAAAAAAAATTTTGGAGGAAAGTTTGGATCGATTCCGATGTTTAGAAGTAGGGGAAAAGGCAAGAAATGTTTATGTGATGAGCCTGCGTCTGTCTGACCACAAGGTCTTGCACAGCATCGCATCTTCATCGAGTTTTCTCGATTTCGCTCGGATTTTCTTGCTTTTTTCGCTCGTAGAATCGCAACTTCTTCTGAATCAGTGTAATGTACAGCAACATTTAGGGTTTTTTTTTCTTTTTCAGCTCCTCATCCTTGTGTTGACATTTGTAGTCATATTTGTCTAATAAAACCAGGAGGTTATAGATGCGCATGTCCTGACGACAACGATGGCAGTTGTGTTGAGAGCGTCCATGTGCCTGGTGAGCTCCACTGCAGAGTTTTAGCAAGAAAAACAGTATAGATTTGACGGTTATAAGATTGTCATTTTGTAAAAAGGGCTTTACAACTTCTCTTGTT
Organism: Montipora foliosa; assembly: GCF_036669935.1. Taxonomy (NCBI): domain Eukaryota; kingdom Metazoa; phylum Cnidaria; class Anthozoa; order Scleractinia; family Acroporidae; genus Montipora; species Montipora foliosa. The sequence goes on along the minus strand of NC_090870.1, from coordinate 39,158,746 downwards.
TGCATTAAGAAATTTGAACCAACTTTCCAGTGACTACGTTGGAGTTGTACGAAAACTGTTGACGTTTTTAATAAAAATCTTACCCCTTTCATTCCGAATATCTCAATATTAGTTCTCCTTACTGATTGACATAAATTGGTTTTTATGTCAGTCATGGGAATTCGATGATATATCTAAAAGGAAAGGAAAGAAAAGGAACTTTTATTTACTAACCCTAACCGGTAAACGTCTAGTCGTTCAGCCCTGTAGCACTAATTAGGGAGGACACTGTAAACTGAAATTAACAATTAACGCAAATCAAGTCAAATATTACTTTTTGAGGCAAAAAGCCCATTGATACATTTAAACTCAGCAAGCCAACAAATAACCTCTCTGGATATTTCATTCCTATTCACATTTCTTAAAATTTAAAAGCTACAAACTCGACCTTCAAAGGTAGTCAGTACATACAAATGCATCTTCTTCAACGCCAACATCATGGGGCAGTGGGTATTGCGTAACATTACTTTCACCCAGCTCTTGATTTCTTACTTATGGTTATATGATTTCTTATGTTGGTTTGTTAAGAAACAAAAAAATGATACCGAAATCAGTATTGAATGACACGGAGTTTTACTGTCTACCCTCTTTTATCTAGTTACTTCAACACGCATTATCATTGTTTTGATATATTTTATATTTTCCCTTTTCCAATTGTTCAGATGAATACGGTTGCTCCGACGAACCAAGTATGTACTTCATTGACCAAAACAACATCAAGTGCATTAACATGAAGACATACAATCACACCTACGTCAATGTGAAGACCGTGAAGACAGGTCTTGCGGATGCTGGAGCCATTGACATTGACCTCCGCGAGAGAATAATTTTCTGGAGTGACCATGCCCAGTGGACAATTAACAGGATGAGTCTTGACACTGGTGAAGTTGAGGTATAGCCGGGTATTTGTATGGGTAATCAAATAGTGACGAGTAAAATTAGGGAATAATTTGACGCCAGGGAAGTTATTTGATTTTGGACAAAACGCAAGTGAAATTATTTCCTAGTTTCACGAGTATACCATTTAATTAGCTATTAATATCATGGGTAACAAATGACTCCTTAATTTTCAAACCTGAACGTCACTTTGGCACTTAGGAAAAGTTACCATGGCAATATTGTAATTCCACACGTAAAATTATAAATTAGCGTGTAAATTTGGCGCCAAAATTAAGAAGTAATTTGTCACTCATGTTATTATGATATAAACATTTGCGAAAATAATCAGAACATTTTATTTGTTTCGGGACACACTTCGAAGGCAGAGAGATCAGATGACGACCGAACGGAGATGAACCGGCGTCAGACAGTCGAGACAGAGAGAGAGAGAGAGAGACACCTTGTGCATCAAACTTTCAGACTTAACGGCCAACGGTGACTATCAGAGAGCTCTAGCTGCTTCATGCGTCATGCTTGATGCAGGATCTTCTAACTCAAACCTAACACAAAGCATAAGCTAATTGCCTTCTCTTAAAAACCAATCAGCATCTTTCTAGTGACCTTCGTTGGTATCAGAGTAAATAGCTTCAAGGTTACTGACGTGTTGTCTCTTCTCCTAGTCGTGTTCTTCCTTGATCATCAAACGTTATTGCAGTATTCCTTTTTGAACCAGTAATACCTTCGGGAAGCATTGTGGTTTATGGACAAAACGAAATATGCTCGTAATTCAATCGATTTTTTTATTAAATTAAGACAGTTACTACGATTCCAATTAATGTATAAAGATGACTCCGACCCCTTTTTAACACAATATACAGATAATTATAACATTTTATTCTTAGAAACAGAAAAGGCACCAAAGGTGTCAGTTATTCAATCGTTCTCATTCCCACAGGTAATCGTCGATGACCTTGGTCAAGTGGATGGATTGGCCTACGAGTGGGTAACTCGCAAGATATACTTTACAGATTACATTTATGAAAGACTCGAAGTGGCGAATGCTGACGGAAGCTACAGAAAGACATTGTTTTATGCAAACATGTACAACCCACGTGGAATTGCGGTGGATCCAAAGTCCGGGTAAGTTATATTATCTTTTATTGCCAATTATCTACCAATTTACTGACTTATGATAAGGGACTCAGGGATGGCGCAGCGGCCATTGTCGCCTAGGTTCCATTACCAGACTTGCCATCCCATCTGGGTTGAGTTCGTTGGTTGTCGGCTCTGCTTCGAGTGTTTTTCTCCGGGTATTCTGGTTTTCCTCTCTCCTTAAAATACAATCACTGATTTGATATTATTTATTTGATTTGATTCCATTCCAGTACAGGGTCTTCAATAAGTGCCTCAACGCTTATTACAGTTGGCAATTTAATTAAAATGTATTACCCCACTTTCAAATGATAAATTGGTTATGTGAAGACCGACTCTGTAGAGTTAATACCTGCATCAGATTAACAATAATATTACCTCGAAAATCGATCATTAATGAAGAAACCATCATGGCACACCCCATACATAGATTATGCATAAGCAGAATGGAAGCATATAAACCTCTTTTTGCAAATATGGTGGCCATTTTGATTCCCTTTTTTTGGAAGATCTCATGGGATGCTCAAGGGGCGAATTAATATGTATTTTCCCCCTGGGCATCTCTTAATACCTATTTGAAAAAATAGAAATCAAAATGGTCGCCGTGCGTCTATTCAATTATTGATATTCATCTAACCAGCATCCTATCTATACAATTCATCTGATCATTATTTATCATTAATTTTATTCATTCATTCATTCATTCGTTCGTTTTCCCACACATTACTTTGGATAAATGAGAAAGAGAATTTATGCTACTGTTCTTTTTTTAATATTCAGTGTTGTTAACTCCATTGTTTCTTACTTCAAGGTACATGTTCTGGACTGACTGGGGTTTAATAGATCCAAAAATAGAGCGAGCCGAGTTAACTGGCGAAAATCGAGAAGAAAATTTCTTTCCCTTGGGCTATAGTTGGTACTATGTGTTCACCCCCATGAGTGTGGTCATCGACTATGAAGCCGAACGCATTTACTGGATGGATGCATATGATAATTACATCGATACTGCAGACTTAAATGGAACTAACGTTGACACTATACATTTCATCGGCGAGAACATTTTTCCTGCTGATCTTGCCTTATATGGTGACAATCTTTATTGGGTTGACTGGAACAGCCAAAGTATTCAGTGGATCAACAAAACACGGCCTCTCTTGATGTTCAATTTTGGGCATCTCACTGATGTCTTTTTGACGGGAGCAGTGGTCGCTCATGAGTCAAGACAACCAATTGGTAATTGTAGTATATGCAAAAACTGAGTCTACAATTATAATATTAAAGACAGAAACATCCGTATTGAAACATTGTTTACTGAATTGTCATATTTGATCCCTTTTTTATAGATTCAGTATTCTTTTCGACCATCCAGCCTTTTATTTTTCTTTTCTTTTTTTAATAGCTTACAACAATCATATTATCTTATTTTTTTTATTTCAAAGGGCTTATCTCAAGGAGGCAAGACAGCTCATGAGTTCTTTCTCTCTTTTAAAGCCATGCCCTTAGGGTACCATTTTATTGGCAGTGAAAAAGGCCAAAATATTCTTCTATATGCAGTCTACTGATTTCTCTGTATAGTGATGCCTAGTATCGATTCATACAAGTGAGGCTGGCGGAAACACATAGACCATCATTTCTTTTTTATCTTTGTGCATACCAAATATGTACTTATGTTGATATCTACAAACTCTTCAGTTGAGTTTCCCTGGTCAACAATTCTTCTTTAGAAATTCGCCCTGAAATTAAAACCTTAGAAGCATGCTACCTTTTGTTTGTAATGTTTACAACACGAAAAGTAAAGCATCAATCATTTCTCCATGATTTAGAATATGGAAGTGTGCACACATGTCTTATAAACAACGGTGGCTGCAGTCATCTTTGCCTTCTGGCTCCAAATGGTGAATTCAAGTGCGCATGCCCGAATGGTGCATCACTGCTGAATGACCAAAGGACATGCAGTGCTGGTAAAACATAAATTTATACTTCACTTGATTGTATGAAAGATAACGTTATTGTAATCAGGCAAGAGGGGCCTCTTAAATGCCTTTTCCAAGTATCTAAGAGAAGCTTACATGCGTTTTCCTTGTCCCTAATGGAAGACGTCTTTAATTGCAAATTGCATGCACTTCCCGCATTTGTGTCAAGTAGGTGTATTGCCCGGCAAGAATTAATTATGAAATAAAATGGCAATTTGACATCACCAGAAAATCCACAGCCATTGGGGCCAAAGCGGGTGGAACGATTATGACTTGGGGCCATTTTCTATGTTGTCATGATCAGTTGTGTTACTCGCCGTTAAAACCTTCAAATTGGCTCGTAAAAACGGGACTCGTTTTCTCCGCCGCCGAGACTATTTGTTATGCGGACTCGGAAGTTATGAGGGCTCTATTTGTTATGAGCCAGGGAACTTAATTCTTAGGGCTCAAATGTACTGAACAAAGTTGTATACTTGTTGACTCATAAAGCTACCCTAATATGATTGAACGATCACCTTTTTTTGGTTGCTCCGAGTCTTCCTGGTGCCACTCCTTTATTTTATTTTTCTTTCCTTTGTGTTATTTTCATCTGCAGTGACCCAACCGACTCCACCTCCCCCAATACCAGGTAAGCCGGTTATAAATTGAAGAATATCGGTATGAAACTGCAGTGATCCGCCTAACTTATCAGATGTATGAAAGATATGAAAGTCTGAGATTAATATCAAATTACAAGACCTTAATGTTGTCAGTGAGAGAAAAATTTCCGAGAAAATGAAATTAAAGGACAGTCAGAGGTGTATAGTCATCTCCTTGCATTAGTATAAAGGTTGCAGCGAATGATGAGGTCATGTAAATAAAACTCGGAAAACCCGAAGTACTTATGCGTTACTTAACGGTTTTGAAGCAATGCATAATTAAATTTGCCCTTCTTCCAGATATCATGGTGCGTCTTAGAGGCTCCAACTCGTCTAATGAAGGCCGCGTTGAAATATATCACCAAGGGCAGTGGGGAACGGTGTGTGACGATCACTGGGGATTCAGGGAAGCTACAGTTGTATGCAGGATGCTGAATTTCACCGGAGCTCAATACGCTGTCAGACAGGCATATTTTGGAGAAGGAAATGCTTCGTACCCAATTTGGTTGGACAATGTCAAGTGCCGTGGTGATGAAGAAAGCATTGCGGCTTGCAGATACCGTGGGTGGGATATGCATGATTGCAGTCATTATGAGGACGCCGGAGTTATTTGCTACAACGGTTCGATACCACCCACGGAAGGTAAAGCGTTGGTCATAGTGTAACAACAAGTTGATCTCTTCTGCAACCAAATGTCGTAATCTGACTACCATCCCTGGCTGTAGATAGATCTCATTTCGTTCAGCCTCTCCCCTATTTTTTCGGCCTAAATAATTAGTCGTATCATGGACAGAAAAGAAAACCCCTCTCAAAAAGCAGACGGAAAAAATAGATATGAGGGTATCCTCTTAAAACGTGATATACGCAGATGTTATAGTTAACTTTAGTAGAGCCGTATTCGTAGAAAAGAATAATTAGTGTTCTCGTAATGATTTAATTTTTCAAACAAGCTAAAACAAGCCATACCAATTTGAAAAATACTGGCTGTCTCTACAACATCCCAAATTACATAACTTGGCAATTGCTTAAACTAGGGGCGCATGGTGAATAAACAAAACCGAAAACAATATTTCTAAATGCTGATTTCTTTTGGTTTTCTACTTATAGGTCCAACATTAGCCCCAGGACCTCATCCAGGCAAGTTGAAACCTCTGCTCCATCCAAAAAAAAAAGATAAAAATAAAATAATAATAATAATAATAATAATATTTAAATCTACGCTCAGGATCAAACACTGTGCACATGAACTATCAAAGCTCAAAGTCCATCATACACTTGTGATTTCCCTAAATTCAGACAATGCAGGCCGGGCCAAAGATGAGACGGTTAAACGTTGATGAGACTGTGGCTGTGATGTCTCAGTCTTCAGTGATTACTATATTCACAGATTATGTCATTCACCAATGTCGCCCAGTCAATATTGTGGTTGACAAAACAGCAGAAATCATCCCAATAACAGACATCGCGGTCCCATGGGAAAAATAAGAAATATAAGGGAAAAAATCGATCGATACAAAGACCTAGACATGGAGTTTCTCGCCTGTAAAAATGGACGGCGTTGTAGGGACACTGGGTTGCATGAAAGAAGCGTCTGCATTCGGTATTCTGTGCAAATTCCTCTCTTGTTTAGCCTACTGCCTAACTCTTATATTTCCGATGAACACAGCCTAGAGGACCGTTAGGCTCTCCAAAAATAATAATCATCATCATCATCATAGTGACGCCCATTCAATTTCGATTTGTTTGGTGCAACAATTTACACGATTACTGGTTTCAACATGTTCATTTTCATAGAAAGAAGTGAGATAGTGGCAAAAACATGAGCATCAAGTAAACCATAATATTAAATGAAATCCAAAGCGTCACCTCTCAAAGATTACTAAGGGGATGTTCATTAATTTTAATCGCTCTTTCGTCACTTAAACTATTTCAGAGCTTAGAGTTCGTTTGAGAGACGGCCCAACATCGAACCAAGGACGAGTTGAATTGTACTTGAATGGCACCTGGGGAACGATATGCGATGATTACTGGGGAATAGAAGAGGCAGATGTTATTTGTCGCATGCTGGGTTATTCCGAAGGAGCTTGGAGCACTCATTGTTGCTCGTGGTATGTTGACTGGTCAACACCCGACCAAATCTGGTTGGATGATGTTCACTGCACTGGGAATGAAGAAAGTATTGCGGAATGTCGTCATGGCGGATGGGGAAGTCACAATTGCTATCACGGGGAAGACATCGGAGTGGTCTGCAAGTTTACTCCACCGGCAGCTCCAGGTAGAACATATGCATGAGCATACGCCAGAAAATAATGTCTTTAGAGGACACTGAAATCTTGACCACACATATAAGATGGTTCGAGAGAGGGATATCTTCAAACTGTACATCCCTCTCTAAACATGGTTGGCGGTCGTTTCAAACTCTTACCTCTTACCTTAATCGAGTTAGTCACTGGTGGGAGGCGGGGCACCTTCCCTCGGTTAATTGCTTCAAGCCGCATTCGGTATTCAAATTTATATATCTTTTTTCACATATGTGGAAATTGTTATTAGGCCAGGGACGGCGGAACCGGGAGGGCTGGCAAAAAAATAAAAAATAAAAAACAAATTAAAATAATCAAAACACTCATAAAACATAAAAAAAAGCAAAAAAAAAAAAAAACAGAGGGAAAAACAATACAAAATGAGCAAAGCATTAAGACAAAAATATTTGAGCAAAGTATATTATTATTAGGTATATATACCTCTTACTAATCGAGTTCGAGGTCCTACTGAAAGTTACGGACCGAGTTTTTTCCCGTTGATTTATGGCCCAAGCGCGAAGATATTTATTATATCTCTGAGGTTAACGGGCGCGCGGGCAAGGAAACTAGTCAAAGTGAAGCGGAAGGTTCAACTACCACAAAGAATGCCGTGCCAAAATCCCAAAAATTAAATCTTCTTGGCTGTTAAGTTTGAAATAGTTGCTTGCAAGATTCAAACACTTTTCAGTACATGTTTATGCAACAGAAATGACATGAAAAACTCGCTAGATGATGTTTTGTCGAAATTTTAAATTTAGCGGGCTGTACAGCGGGCCGTGCTGTAGAATACGGCCCGCTAATTTAGCCAATTACGGCGCGCGTACTATCTGAGAGATATAATAAATACTATTATCAAGTATTAGTTTAAGTATACGTAAGGCTGGAATATGTGTATTCGGGGCCCACAGACGGATTTTTCGCGTGTTGCTAAGAACGTGAAACGTTACTTCCGGAGAGCTGACACACTTGCATCGAACGTTTTTCCAAGCCCTTCCTCGCGCTCATTCTCAGATTAACTGTGCATGCGTAAACGAAATGAATTCCGGTTTGAGAGAAAGCTAAATTTCCGGCAGTCTTTAAATAAACATAATTTTCTTTTATGTGGCACGTTTCACTCCCAAATGCAGAATATAGCTAAGCATTGATTTTTTTCAAATCATCTTTTTTGAAAATGTTATGGGTATTTCAGTATCGTTTATCTCTTTAAAAAGAACATTTTTCAAGATAAAAAGAAAACCATGCTTGGCTGGATGCTAAAACAAATACAAATTATCAAATCCCTGTTTAAATACCCAAATTGTGTAGCACGTGGACAAATTTAGAGTTTTCTTTTATTGGCCACGTGACCATGGGCGTGGCATGATGACGTCATATTTAGGGTCATTGGTTTACAAAAATTGGAAACTGACCAAAAGAATGCCAAATTCTCTCAAATTACTTAACCATTACATCCTTAGCAACGCACCCCAAAAAACACGACAGTAGGCCCTTAAGTTATGTATGTATCAAGTAGCAAATAAGAAGTAAAAAAAATCTTGCATTTTACCGAAGATCCACGTTTAATTTTTTGATATATCGTCGACAATGCTGAAAGTAGCTTCAAGATTTCAAAAAATCTGCTGGAGAATTCCCCCACAACCCCCTACAAGTTGGTGTCTCTGTCCCTTGGTTGTCCCCCTCCCCCCCCCCCCCCCCAACCCCCAATTCAAAATACACTCCACCGTCCCTGTAGGCCGTTGTTGCCATTATTGATCGCAACTCGAAAAGAAGAGTTTTTTTTTAAATTCTCACTATTCTATAGACCGAGGCGTTATTTTCAGCTTTTTCATTATTTTCCTTACTTACTTACTTAATTTCCTCAACCCAAATATTTAGTTAAATCAGCTCTTTAAAATAGAAATTTATAATGCAAGAAAGTGCCTCTGCACATGAAGATATTCGACCTGCTTCGAGACTAAAATACTCCGACCATTTACGATCTTTTTTTTTTCCTCCTTACTTGAGACAACGATGACGCAAAACAGCGTACTTACATTTTAAACTCTGTTTTATAGATCAAATTGTGAGGCTAGCTGATGGCTATAGACCCGGAGAGGGAAGACTAGAGATATTTCACGATGGATACTGGGGAACTGTCTGCGATGATTACTGGGATCTTAATGACGCACAAGTGGTTTGTCGTCAACTTGGTCAGCGAAGAGCTCATCTTGCTCCGATGCTCAGCTTGTTTGGCGTTGGAAATGGACATATATGGCTGGATAACGTGCATTGTCTTGGCAATGAAAGCTCCGTTGTGAATTGTCCACATAATGGATGGAATGACCACAACTGTATCCACTATGAAGATGCATCTGTCATTTGCTCAAATATGACTGCTGAAAATCTCCGTAAGTTTAAACCTCTTTGAAATGATGATTTTTGGATTTATTTTAATATATGGCGACCTAGCCGACACTTATCATCATATCAACTCCACTAAGTAATGAGAATGTTCTATTGCAGCTGTTTCCAATGATTTCTTACTTGCTTGTGAGGAAGGTCGCAGATTGTGCTACGTGATGTCATTGCCTTTCCAGCAGCATGCAACTCCACCGATGCTACCACTTGACTTATTTTATTCTCCAGTCGGGGTATCGTATGACCCATTTGAAAAACTAATGTACTGGACCGATACAAATGGAAACATTCGAAAGTCCCACCTAAACGATAGCCTTCCTCAGTATGTGCTACCAAGGCCGATGAGACAGCCGATGGGTCTCGATATTGACATCGTTTCAAGAAATATCTACGTTGCGGAAGAAGGCGGAAACAAAATTCGAGTTATTGCCATAAACGGTTCTTACCTAGCAGACTTAATGGACGTCGATTCGCCTCAAGGAATTGCTTTGGATAGCTTTTCAGGGTAAGCTTTCAGTGTCACGGCAACTCTTAACAAGTAAATCTTTTGATCACTCTCATAGAGCCTTGGTTTTTTCAACTTTGAAATCAAACAATCTAAATTGAAACATTAACCGGCTTTTAATACACGATATCATTTCAGACTTGTTTGAAGTGCATCAATTGTCCAGGTAGAATAAACATCATTATCTTATCCCTCTGATAGGAGGTTGGCCATTATTCTCCAATTTAGAGGGCGCATTCTATTGTTCGGTTTATTGTATGGCTCAAGTATGATAGCAGCTACCGGTCTCTGAAATTTGGCAATACGGAATTTGTGCTTTAAAATTTAGTTGCTTAATACCTATGAGTATTCATGTATGTATTTTCGATCTTTCCAGAGTCATGTACTTTTCATCGGTTGGTGCCGATGTAAAAATCTATAAAGCAGATATGGATGGTAAAAACCAAATCGTTCTTACGAATTTCCCAAAAACTGCACCTACCATGGTTGACGTGGCTTTATATAAGCCGGGGAAGCGACTCTTCTTTTCCGATCAGTACAATAACCTGATACGGTACATTGAACTGGAGACTCTCCAGGTTCGCACATTCTCCTCTGGCACTCATCATCCTAGATTCCTAACAGTGTACAACCACACTCTTTTATGGACCGCTTATGGAGATGGACAGTTCTCAGGAGCTATATTTATGGCCAAGGCGACTGGTGGGAGTATTCCGGAAATGATGGTTGATGGATTCTGGAATCCATCTGGTATATACGCGTTCAACTCTAATGCGTCTCAAGGAGCAGGTAACTCTTTGCACGCTTTCAACAGCCACTCAATTAAACCTTTCTAATTATGTCGAATCTTTTAGTGTGTTTTGTAGAAAACACTGTTGGTGTCCTTAATAAATAAGACCTCGGTTAGAAAGAAAAGAAATGCCAAAAAACAAATTTCTAGTTTCTAAAGAAACTGTGGTGGTGCGTCGGTGGGAGAGTGAGACAGGATAATTTGGTTTTATCAAACGTGTTGATAAAGGTCTAATTACCACTGTGAACGATTTGGAAAGCTGACGATTCGAGCGTCGGCCCTTCGTCAGGGAGAATATGGTAGGTGTCGTTGGTTCTTATGAGGGTGTGGAGAAGCCGAATCGATCCGTGAAAATCACTGACCACTTTTCATGTATCTCCGCAAATGTCATATATTGCATTGCCTGCGCACTATGTAAGAAAACCTGCAAAGGCGAAACAGGGAGAATATTGGCGGACCGCTTTCGCGAACACCTACGAGATGTAGAAAGAAGTGACAAAGATGCAATAAACCAGTGTCGCGCCATCAGTCCCACCACAACAAGACAATTTGTGGCCTATCCTTATACCACGGGAACACAGAAAGCGGCAAAAATCTGGAACAAAAATTCATCTTCCAACTAGATTCACTCTATCCTCACGGAATCAGTGAACGCCTCTCATTCTATTAAGTTGTTCACAAATTCATGCTACCATATTTCCACCAATGGCAAAGCTCCTCCACACCTTAATAAAAACCAACAACACCCAAATTCCCCTATTCGCTCTGACAAAGGGCTAACGCTTGAAACGTCAGCTTTCCAAATCGTTCACTGGGGTAATTATACCTTTATCAACACCTTTGATAAAACCAAATTTTCAAATGACAAAAAATGTTGGTTCGTTCACTCTTGCGATCGCGTCATTTCCGTGGCTGGTCCTGAATAAGAGAACGAAGTATTAAAATTGTACGTATCCTGCAAACAAATTCCCTTCGTCTGGATTTACTATTGATACCCGAGAAAGAAGAAGGCGACTATGCCTTTTCATTTACATGTTATGTTATATGGAAGTCACTCTACATACAGTATCATCTATTCCAAAAAAGGCGTTTTCATCAAAAATACGCATTGTAAGCGATATATGTTTTAACTGGGGATTTATTAACATAGGAATCATCTTGAGCTATTTACTTCTTTGTTAATTATTTGTTTTGCAGAACAATCGGCATGTTACAACAATGGAGGATGCTCTCAAATATGTGTCTCGAAGCCAAACGGCAGAAGTTGTATATGCCGAATCGGAATGAAGATCGGACCAGATGGAACAACGTGTAGGTTTTGTGTGTACCCAACTTAACCTCCGAAGCCACTCTGAACGCGTTGGCAATGCGATTCTTGTCAGAAGATCGATTTGACGCCGAGCTCTTATTGCGTTATTACTTTACATTGCCTAAGGCACTTAAATAGCAAAATGCTACGGCAACCAAAAGGGATAGATTTTGGTCCAACATTTGACTTGATTTGCGTTAATTGTTAATTTCAATTTACCGGTTCCCCAATTAGTGCTCCAGCGCTAGAACTACTAGACACTTAAATAAAGTTCCTTTTTTTAACCAAGGGATCATAAAAAATAAGATTTCAATGACTTCTTATCTCATGTATTCCTCAGAAAGAGATCGATATACATCAGTATGTTTTGCCTCAAAAGCCTTCTTGTCATTCATTATTTTTGTTATTGCTTCTAGGTATTTTGGGTGATGTCGTATTCGTTGCCGACTCTTATTACCAAAAAATCAGCTATTCTCCGTTAACTGCCGATGAAATTTCGATCAAAGACTTGATGTTAGAGAACTTAACATATCCTAACGGAATAGATTTTGATCCATACAATTATAACATATACTGGACAGATAGTCATCGTGGTGAAGTTCAGCGTAGTTCTGTTTATGGAGTGAACCAAACAGTCATTCGTTCTGGGGTTTCTTCACCTTCTGGCCTGGCCCTCGATGTCGTGGCGGGAAATGTTTATTGGATAAATTCAGGCAATCTGACAATCGAGGTTTCGAACGTTAATGGTAAATATTCAAAGGTGTTGGTTCAAAATTTGGGCCATTATCCTTCCGACATCGCCTTGGATACAAAACGAGGGTAAGAAAACAGAAAATATTTTTTCCCCCTATGACTTAAGGATAATTACTTTGGTAAGGTCTCAAACCATTTATAACAAGTGCGTCACCGTGATTGTATACGCAGTAACAGGGAAATCACATTAAGTGCAGCAAATGAATTGGTTTATTATGGAGAGGAGGAAAAAAATCGATGCAGAGTAGTGGAGAACCAACAATCTGATCTTACATATATTACTGAGCCGGGGAACCAAACCCCCTAGCTATACACATTGACGCTATGGTGCTCCGGTAGTAGTAGTAGTAGAAGTAGTAGTAGTAGTAGTAGTAGTAGTAGTAGTAGTAGTAGTAGTAGTAGTAGAAGTAGTAGTAGTAGTAGTAGTAGCAGCAGTAGTAGCAGCAGCAGCAGCAGCAGACAGCAGAAGTGGTGGTAGTTGTAGTGGTCGTAGTATTGATAGGGTAGTTGTATTGTAAAATGCGTTTATTTTCTCCTTTCTCCACGTTGTTTCAAAGTTTTATCCTTTGGTTTCAGGTTGCTGTATTGGTCGGATCATGGATTTATTGAAAGCACCCACATGGACGGAGAATTTAGAAGGAAGGTTGTTTACTTAAGAACTGAATCGGGGTATGAATACGATGCTCAGGGTCTTGCGTTGGATGCTGAAACAAATAAAATTTATTTTGCCAGTTACTGGCTTTCAAGTTTGCTGTACGTTGACCTCAGTTTACCTGGACTTGGTGTTCCTCAAACTATGCTTAACAGCTTTTGGCTCTTCTGGGTTCCTCGTGATGTTGAGGTTGACGATCAATTTGTTTATTGGAATGAATACATATTTGAAAATGTGTATCGGATCAATAAGACGGAGTTTGATGGCAATTTGGAAATCATAGCTAATGGAATGTACAGTCCCCGAGGAATGGTAATCAACAAAGGCGATCCTAAACCACGCAGTAAGTATCTAAGAATTACTAATTTTCTCAACACTTCCGGTTCAGCCTTTGTTTGGCCGGGTTGCTTTCAGGCCAATTTTGAAAGAGCGAAACAGCCTTTGTGATGTCTTTCGTCTTTCTTTATCGGGTTAGGAGAGATTTAAAATGAAACGTATATTTTTATGCATGTTTCTGAGTTAAGATCGTGTTTTTTTTAACTGAGCAATGCAAAGATGCTGCGAAAGATGTCAAGTGCAAGAAAGCATCGAATTCAACCCTGTGTTGTTTAGGTCAATATGCTAGGAAAGGACGGTATCCGTGAAAGTTGGACAAGTTGGGCAGTGAAACATTAGTGCATGTTTAACCAAAGCAAAGCTAAGTTAATTCAAAAATTTTAACTGGTCTTAGGCCGCCACATTTGGTTCCCTCTAAAGAACTCTATTATGGTGGTGCCTTCAGTCTACCTTTTGTAATTTTTTTTGCTAGCCTCTGATTTTGCCAAACATCTGTGGTCTGGAATCTTGCATGCGCCTTATTCAACAGGATGAAGTGAATTATTAAGACAAAAAATGAGAATTACAAAGTAAATAAGCTTCGCTTTCGTACTGCCTTTCTATAATCGTAAGTAGAAGGGGTGATGGTGGATACTAACGTACCATTTTTCCATATTTTGCATTTGCAGTACCACATCCTTGTTTGGAGGCTTGTAGTCATCTTTGTTTATTAAAACCGGGAGGCTATAGGTGTGCATGTCCCGACGATCCGAAAGCAATCTGTCAGGAAAGTACCCACGCTACGAGTAAGTATTATTTATTCTATGCTTGGTGTGATATTTGTCGTTATTGTTACCTGTTGAGGTTCGTATAAGTGACTGCAAAGAAACTATTCCTAAAATACAGGGTACATTGATAGGTATCTGTAGTATGGACGACAATAACTAATGGGAGGATAACTGGAGAAAATGAGTACCTTCAAATACTCAACATCGTTATCACAAAGGTGTAAATACTTTCGGTCAAATCAAGTCTCAGGTTGAATCCGTTTTTCACTGCAGTAGGTTAAATTAAATTGGTGATCCTCATTTTAACAAGGTTGAATATGTACTCAAAACCTAGTTTAAGGAAGCTATCACCCCCCCCCCCCCCCTAAAAAAAGGACTGAAACCTCTCTATACCTCCCTTCAAACTCTGTCTTACGCATCTCAACACAGCGAGTGGTGTGAAAATGCTCGTTACAAGTATGAAAATACTATTATTATTATTATTATTATTATTATTATTATTATTATTATTATTATTGAGGACGATATTTTATTTCTTACTTTTTATCGTTTTTCGTGGTAGATTTCCATACTTGAAGTTCATATCTTTCATCTTATTATCGTATTCATTTTTTTTTTGCGATATCAATGTTGATTCTGAGGGATTGAAATTTTCATGCAATAAACATGGTTGTACTATAAGTAACATTGGAGGAAAATACTTTCTAGCTCTTTATTGTAGTCAAGTCAATAGTATTTTATTTTAGCTGATAAAAATACTTGTGTAATATTATTATTATTATTATTATTATTATTATTATTATTATTATTATTGTTGACAATAAAGTTGACAGTTACTTGTGAAAATGCATTGTTCGTGTTTAGTCTTACGAAGCTCGTTTCGTCCCGACCAAGGGACTCATCAGAGACCTTTCTGCTTTGCAAACTCGTGGGTGATCGCGCCCAAAGTCCGTTCGCTAACAAAATGATCACGGCAATCTCGCCTTATATCGCATATTATTATTGAGAATTATTATTATTATATTCTTGCTGTTTCGTTTTTCTCTTTTCGGTTTCTATATTCATACATTTATCTATTCAGTCTCCACATTACAACATAGTAAAGGAACAAAGAATGTAAAGTGCACTTACCGATACTCGAACTCGGAGCTTTCAGACTTATTTGGGACATTTAATATCCTGCGTCTTCGCCACTGCCCTACAACGACGAACACGCTCAGCTCAGCACAGTTCTTTTCATTAATTGCTTTTATATAATAAGTAAATTGACATGCATGTATAATAACTACAATTTGTCCTAACCTTGCCCTAATCTCCCTCTAGGCTTAATTTAGGCTCCAAAAAAATTCATTCAATTCATCTGAGTGCGTATTCAACCTAGGTAAAATGAGGATCACCAATTTAGCCTTGGTAAAAACAGAATCAACCTGTGAACGGATTTTACCGGTAAACATAAATTCCAATTTTGGTTGCTGGTTTTCAAACATCACAACGAAATATATTTTTATTAAAATTCTATTTATCCAGTTCAATAAGGATGCGCCAAAACCAAATGCTGGAAAGTTTTTTGAATAAAAGATTGTTCTAATGTGTCAAAAGCCTTCTCAAAATCGACAAAAAGTAGTAATCCTGGAATGTTTCTCTCGGCAGTACATTAAACAAAACTGTCAATTACACGAATATTTTCGCCGATGTATCTAGCTTTTATAAAACCTTTTTAAAAATTAATCGTCTGAAATAAACTTTGGGATGACAGTTTTAACAGGGCTTGCTATGGTTTTGGTTGCAATTTTATAATCGCAAGTTAATAGTGTTAACAGTCGTCAGTTCTAAATGCATTTAGTTCTGCATCCTTTTTTGGTATGATTTTTATAATTCCTCGTCTTTGTGATATTGAAAGCTCTCCTATTTTATAATTTATTTCTTCGAAATCATTCCAACGACTTTATAAAGATAGACAATCCGTTCACGGAGATTCGTCAGACCTCATTCCCTTTTGAGCGTCTAAGCATTCCTTTCTATTAAAACACCTTCGCAGAGCAGTTTTCCTCTTCATCCAAACTCTTTTCAATCCATTCATCTACCTATCTGACGCTAATGTTACTTTGGCTTAGACACTATTGGGTGCATGGAAAAACCAAGTATGTACTTCTCTGATCAGCACAGCATCAAATGCGTTAACATGCAGACCTACAATCACACCTATATCAATGTAAAGACGGTGAAAACGGGACTTAGCGATGCTGGGGCAATTGACATTCATTACGGGGAGCAAATGATATTCTGGAGTGATCATGAAGAGTGGACTATAAGTAGAATGAGTCTTGTTACTGGCTATACAGAGGTAAAGTAGAAAAAAAGTATTCAACAAAATGTCTCATATCCCTTTATTTGTTGTTCTACGATGCATGTAACTTCTCATCAACTCCATCATCATTATCATCATCATAAGCGCCATAAAGTAAAGTGAAGTCAATTTATTTAACTTCGGTAGTACCTTCAGTTACGAAACTGGTATCAATGGAAGCCGACGTTGCGTCTTTAACTTCCCTCCCTCTCTGTCAGTGCTCCGTTTCACGGATATTTAAAGCTATAGCTACACTGATCAGAGGAAAGTGGAAACAGACCTTGAAGTTACCAAGGATCAAACCGGGGACCCCTTGCTCCGAAAGCCGCGCACTAGCCAACTGAGCTACGCCTGCAAAGTTTGGTTTTTGAGGAGAGGGGAAAACCGGACTACCCGGGAAAAAACCTCTCGGAGCAGAGTAGAGAGCCAACAAACTCAACCCATATATGGTGTAGAATCCGGGAATCGATCCCGGGCCACATTGGTGGAAGGCGAGTGCTCTCACCAATGCGCCAGACCTGCTCGCCATCGTTATCACTGTCTATCACCACCTGAGTTAACTTTGCATAACATCTTCCCTTCAATCATAGGTTATTATAAGAGACTACCTGGGTCAAGTAGATGGATTGGCAGTGGAATGGAAAACCAGAAAGATATACTGGAGTGATTACATCTTTGAAAGAATTGAAGTAGCGAACATGGACGGAAGCTATAGGAAGACACTATTTACCGATGAAGTGTACAACCCCCGTGGGATCGCTGTGGACCCAACGTCGGGGTAAGCTTCTATTGAATTTCTACGTTGTGTAATTTTTTGGGTTGTGAACATAAAACGTTCCGCGTGAACTCTGCCACGTACCGCGCACCAGTGGCTCAGTTGGTTGAGCACCGGGCCACCATGCGGGAGGTTGTGACTACGAGTCAGGGTCTTTAAATAACTGAGAAGAAAGTGCTGCCTTTGTAATTACATCCACAAATGGTTAGTCTTTCAAGTCTCTTCGGATAAGGACGGTAAGCCGGAGGTCCCGTCTCACAAATAACTTCCATTAATTAGTTCCCTGTGGGACATTAAAGAACCCACAAATTATTCGAGAAGAGTAGGGGATGAAGTTCCCGGGGTTGTGGCTGTCCTCTGTGTGTATATGGGTGCCAAAACTTCAACTTCAACTTCAACTTTTCTCTTATGGGTGCCAAAACTTCAACCTGCTCAAACAAATAAATAACAAAAAAAACCTTATTTTAGCACGACAAACAGGTTTTAAGCAAAACGCTAAAGGTTCAAAACTATCAGTGTATTCTTGGTTTTCACTCACATGCTAAAAACCCATGTTTTTCAACGAAAACAAAAAAAAAACGTTTTCATAGCATTAGAGTTCAGTTCTCGGAGGATTGGGTCGGGACGCCAATATGAGCGCTGTGTCTTTGTTTGGGGACACCAACATGGCGGCCTTAACGTCACGTGAAAACCAATAATACATTTATAAAAACACTAGATATTTCTTATGCATTCATTCATTTATTCAGAACTTGCATTTATCGATTTTCTAATTTGCATCTTCATCGTTTATCCCTACGCCTTTGACACCGAACCTTGTTGCTGTTGTTGTTGTTGCTGTTGTTGTTGTTACCTTTTTAAACTTATTATTGTCATTGATTTTTCAAGATACATGTTCTGGACAGACTGGGGCTATATAGACCCTAAAATAGAACGAGCTGATCTAAGTGGGGAGAATCGAAGAGTTTTGCGTAATCTTGGTGCTTATTGGTATCATGAGTATTTCCCCATGAGTGTGGTCATTGACTATGATGCTGAGCGCATTTATTGGATGGATTCATATGATAACTACATCGATACTACAGACTTAAATGGAAGTAACGTTGACACTATACACTACATCGGTGAAAACATTTTTCCTGCTGATCTAGCCTTATATGGTGATAATCTTTATTGGGCGGACTGGAACAGCCAAAGTATCCAGTGGTTCAACACAACACAGCCTTTGCTAATGTTTAATTTTGGCCATCTCACTGATGTCTATTTAACGGGGGCAGTGGTCGCTCACGAGTCAAGACAACCAATTGGTAATTATATGTTATCAATAAACTTCGATTTTGTGGTTGTAATCTTTATTCGTGAATTATGCATATCTTCCTGTTTAAACCTTGCATATGAATAGTTTGCATGGCCTTTCTTATGAACGTCTTAGATGTTCTCTACGCTTTGTGTTTCAACCAAAATCAGATCTTTAGTTACAGGAAAGGACCCGGTCAGTTTGTTTACTCCTCCCAAAAAACCTGTCTTTTGATGTTGGGTGCAACCCCATAATATATGTCCATAGCTATACCACTTTCTTGAGTCTTTGATAAATTACAGTTTCGTTACTACGGTACTACGCCAGTAAATTATGGTTGCTTGTATTTAAAAGGTCTTCTTAGCAGACTATCCTAGTCCACTCCCATTAGAACACGAATACAGATCATCAATATTTATTCCTTTTCAGTTTGAACAGCTAGTAAGGAACAGGTCCATTCCTATGCATTTAAACACAAAATTTACTTTTCAGGCTTGATGGTCAGGACATGTAGTATAATGAACGGTGGTTGCAGCCATCTTTGTCTTTTGGCTCCTGGTGGAGGGTACAAGTGCGCATGTCCAAACGGAGCATCCTTAACAGATGATAACAGAACTTGCACAGAAGGTAATGAAAAACGTTCATTCAAAAGAGTCCGAGAGTAAGCGAACGTGGCCAAAACAAATCAGGAGAAGAAGGATAAAATAGCTAGAGCCAAAGGGGAACATTTTTAGAACTGTTAATGCTTCGTGCGTTGTCCACGTGAATCGTCCAAGCTGGTGATTTGTCGCCCAAATGAATAATCAAGTCCGGCTATCAAGACGTTTGAACGAAGCTCGAGAAATTTGAAAAATAGACGCCAGAGGCACAATTTCCTTTAATTATTTTAATAAGGGATAAGTGCTTTGTCAGATTTATAGATGTAGAAAATTCACCATGACATAAGAGTTGGCTTCGGTGAAACTCATTCATGTGTCTCATATTCTTTTTTTAATCTGCAGTGAGTCCCACAAGCACACCGCCACCGCCTGTACCAGGTAAAGAAGGTTTTTTTATTTCATAGGTACTGAAATTTATCCACGAAAGTCATAATGAATAAAATTCGTACTGATTCTAAATGTAGCCAATCAGGAACACGAACGGCAAAATTTTCACTGTGAACAAATATCGTTCGTCCAATCAGAAACGCGAACGACGAAATTTCACTAATGTTGAATGAACGTATCGAATGGAACGTCATCCGACAACTGTTGCACGAAAACCGCGCGCTTTGAAAAATGGCCGAGGAAAGGTTTGCTTCTGTTTGCTCAGTTGAGGAATTTATTTTAAAACAAGAAAACAGAAATGCCGCTCAAAAAACTGAACGAGATGTACGATTGCTTAAACGAATTTTGATTAGTTCTTCATAATACATCAAATAATACCAAGAAAATATAATCTCTGTGCATCTCAAGAACGAAAATCGAAATTAATCGCCTTTTTACGCAACATGCTCCTTTTTTTGTTTTTTTTGTTTTTTTGTTTTTTGTTTTTATTATTATTTTTTTGTGGAATAGAATGCGGAACAACAAAAACGGGATATGTGAATAAATAGGGGCAGGGGCGTTTTTCGTCCTTTGGTCGTCTGTTGTTTCCGTAAAAATAACTTCGCTGTTCATTGCAGACCTTACGATACGTCTAATTGGGTCCGACTTCTCCCATGAAGGCACCGTTGAGGTGTATTATCAAAGGCAGTGGGGCACCATTTGCGACGATCATTGGGGGTTTAGGGAAGCAAATGTTGTCTGCAGAATGCTAAATTTTACCGGAGCGCGATATGCTGTTAGAGGGGCCTATTTTGGCGAAGGTGATAGTTCGTCAAATATTTGGTTGGATAACGTCAAGTGCCGTGGTGACGAACAGACCATCGCTGCTTGTCGACACCGGGGATGGAATATCCACAATTGTTTTCATTTTGAGGATGCAGGAGTTATTTGCGACAACGGCTCTGTTCCAACGGGTGAAGGTAAGGCCTGGGATAAAAGGAAACACTGTTGATGAAGGAACTTATTGTTTCGCATACACCATCGCTGAAGAGTAAATCAGATTCATAGAAAATGCTTAGAATTTACGAGGCACTTCGTTAAAACTCATCAAAAATGGACGTGTATCCAATTACGTGCATTTTAGGATATGAACGCCTCATTATTTAATTCAAAGTAGTAGCCTCGACTCCAAGCTGAGTCATTTTCCTTTTTGTTTTGTCCTTGCGTGGGCCTGTCTCAGTACTTTGGCTAACCTAACCTAAGTTTTCACGTAATTTAAAATCTCTTCTCCGCAGAAGATAATCCAATAAAAGTTGGCTCAAGTTGTGAACTTGACGTAACCCTTACTTTTAGAGTTATTCGCATGATAGATTTTGCTACCAGATAATGGTTTCCTTTCTCTCTTCTTAAAGGCCCAACTCTTGCACCAGGACCTCATCCAGGTGAGTCCATTTTACTGGAACGCGACTTTTCTTTCTTAAAGCGGTTGTATCATGGGAATTATCCCTTTTATTTTGGCCATAATTTTACTAAATCAATTTTCAGCGACTTTTTCATTCTTAAATTGCTTCTGGATCACCGCAGTGAGTTACAAATCGATTAAATTTTAAAAGAAAAAAGAAGCCACTCCAAGTTATTACGCAGTTCATCTAAGATACAAGGGGAAACATTAAAAACGTCGGGCCATTAATCTTGGCTACGCGTAACCAAAAACACTTACAAATAGTTTCTGTGAACTCTGTGTAGCTCTTTTGAACAAAATTTGGCCGTTAATTTTCGTTTGATATCGGTAAACAGGTCTTCTTTGCTCTCCAGATTTTTACTAATAATCAATGACACTGCCCCTTTAACAGATATCTTTAGCACCAACGACTTAAGAACGAGTGCATCACGGGAAAATATTATTTCTCTTTATTGCGATGAAGTTCCCATTATTGAAGCTTACACTGGACGAAAAAACGGATTTACACCAATTTGCACAGTGCAAATTTGATGCAAAGATATACCTACTTTGGTGCGAATCTTAAGCAAAGCTAGTAAAGTCCGTATTTACAACCCTATTTACATTGGTATGCAAATATTGTAGCAAATGTGGACTTTACCAGCTTTGCTTATGGTTTGCACTTGCGTAGGTATATCTTTGCACCGTATTTGCACTGTGCAAATTTGGTGTAAATCCATTTTTTCGTCCAGTGTTAATGTTTGCTAGCTATCTATGAATTAAATTGGCATAAACGGCTTGAGAGTAAGGGAACAAATTTAAAAATCATTGTGTTGTGATCGCGTCTCCCGCTTAAACTCCCATCTAACTAACCACTTCATGTCTTTGTTTGAATATGATGGCAGAGCAATGCATCAAAATGTAAAACGTTTGCGAGAGAGGTGCAATGCCATTGTTTTTGCTCATTAAACGCATCGTTTTGTAGCGTTGTTTTTCTCTTCTACGTCATCGTGACTTCTTGATTAGGGATCCTAAGCAATAATGTCAACGACGACCACGGGAAGGAAAACGCCAAAAAACCTTAACAAAGCACAATTTCAACGAACCAAATTATAAAACAATGGTTTTCCAAGCCCCACAGGTGTTCTTCTCGTTTTCGTACATTTGTTTGCCATTCTTGCCATGACAACGACGTAAAATGATCAAATTGGAGACAAAAGCCCCCGATGATATTTCAAAAAAAAGGCCCGGTTAGTCTTGCCGTCAGCGATGAAAGCTCAGTTACAACTGTGTTCATAACCTTACATCAGCATGTCAATATCAACAAAAAATTTAAAACTAAGGTTATTTTTTACATGATTAATTGGAATTAGTCTTTAAAATATTAAAAATTCAACATTCGAGTACCCAGGATCACCCTCCAGCTTTTCGACATTGAAAGTAGGATCTTCATAGAATGCTCGGAAGGGCCAAGAGCAATCCGGAGTTTCTATGAAGGATGGAACAGTAGAGGTTTTAGAATGTTCTGTTCTAACAGCTTTTAAAATATGCTTTTGGCATATTAATGACGGTTTAAAAGAAATACAAGCGTTAGTTAACATATTTCACCCTTTTGCCTCTTTATTCCAGAACTATCAGTTCGTTTGCGTGCTGGCCCAACATCGAATCAAGGACGAGTAGAATTGTTCCTAAATGGCACCTGGGGAACAATATGCGACGACTCATGGGGAATTCAGGAAGCGAACGTCATTTGTCGAATGCTGGGTTATTCTGAAGGAGCCTGGAGCACTCATTGTTGTAACTGGTACAGCACTGGGACCCCACCACCAACACAAATTTGGCTCGATGATGTTCATTGCGTGGGGGATGAACCGAGCATTGCCAACTGCCGTCATGGCGGATGGGGAAGTCACAATTGTGGTCACTTTGACGATGTTGGTGTAGTCTGCAAATATACACCAATAGCCGCTCCAGGTACATTATTTTTGTGTTTACGTTCAACGCACCCTGCGAGCAGAGCCTTTGCCTGAATCGCCGCAGCCCGAGCATCTGTACTAGTCAATCTTGTTTTCTCTCGTCAAACTGGCTTTCCAGTGCGAGCATCCGTTTCGTGATAAAACCGATGGTTATAATTGAGCCCACTATACCATGAAAAATCAATGTTAAGCCGATGACACACGGTTCAACATCCTGCAACATTTGTTCGTCAACAAATGGTGAACCATGTTGCACAGAGGTGTTGAACGGAATAGAGCTGATCTCTATTTTCTTTCAACATCGTTCAACAACGTTCAACGTGTTGAATGGCATATTTCAACTTTTAACATGACATGACACACTGTTCAACATTTGTTGAACAACAGCTGCAAAATTTGTTCATCAACAAATGTTGAACCGTGCATCACCGGCTTTAGCAAGATGTGCTCGCAGCCAAGCACTTGGGAATGGGTTCAAAACTGTGTCCTGGCAACATGCAGCACATGCTCAACAAAGATCTTACTCGATTCATGCAGTCTTCCTCGCGAACGCCAAAATCGAGCAAGCAAGAGAAAGGCTTTTCTAGCAGGGTGAGTTCACGTGATAACAATAAACAAATCTTACGAGGCTTGCGAAAATTTCATTTTAGGTAAAACTGTGCGACTTGCTGATGGCTATAGAGACGGTGAAGGAAGAGTAGAAATATTCCACGATGGTCACTGGGGAACTGTTTGTGACGATTCCTGGGATCTTAATGACGCGCACGTAGTTTGCCGTCAACTTGGATATTTAAGAGCTCATCTTGCCACCCATAGCAGCTTATTTGGAGAAGGAAATGGTCATATATGGTTGGATGAAGTTAACTGCACTGGAAATGAAGGCTCTCTTGAGGATTGCCCACATGATGGATGGAATAATCATGATTGTGAGCATTCTGAAGATGCATCAGTTATTTGCTTAAATGAGACCGCTGAATTTGGTGAGTGTTGCTGCCTGATGTGTCACTATCTACGTCAACATTGCCTTTCAAATGCTAGCACTGGTTGTTTTCTTATATAAACGATCTATGAATGCTTTTTCCTGCGACTCTTCAAGACATAAGGCCTTTAACTAACTAAAATAGTTCGCATCAAAGCAAAATCAGCTCATACTTCGGTCAGGTTAGGAAACTAAGTCTACGGACTTCAGGGTAGAGATGTTCATGGTTTGTGTTTGCATAAAGTTTCAAGGGACAATTTTAGCTACAGCTAAATTATTTGTTCATAACAACTCTTTTGTATAGAGGTAAATGACAAGCATTAATTATCAAATGTTGAGAATTCAAAAATTAGATGCGCCTTAAAATTAATCGGGCTCACAGTAGCGGCTCAATAAATCCAATAGTGAGGTTAAGGAACAAAACCTTGCCATCTCGGACGTCATGAACTGCCTCTAGATATCTTGTTTTCACTGATTAAAGGGAAAGTACGGTCTAGGAAAAGTTTCTCGAAAGTACGAACACTTTTCCCCAGGAATTCGAAAATAATTGCCGTTTTGTCCAATTCCCTGTTAAAATGTGACAAGAGCACTTTGAAGTTGCCTTTTGGAGAGTGCCATCTTGGATATGACGTGCTATGACGTAGCAATAGTCAACAAACTTGTTCGACCTTACCAAGTTCTTCGATCCCCGATCACTTTCTCATTCTCGTGTGACCTTTCTGCTTCGAGAAATTTAAATGTAAGATGAACTATGGCAAACAGTCTTGTGGTTCAATAGGTAGAAAGGCTATGTAGGCCATAAGTGCGACAGACGCTCAAGTCACTTAATACTTATAGATTTTCTAGTCAATCAAACTAGGCCGCAAAAGTCAGCCAGAGCAAATGTAAAAGACAAGAACTTTGAACATGCGACAAACTGAGAAATATTCGACAAGCGTAACTTTCACTTTCTTCCTTCAGTGACAGCCGTCTTCGATGCTTCAGCAAAATTAATGTATTTGTTTGCTTTCACACGGGGAAGCGTTTAATTTAGAATAAGCCGATGAAACATTCAGATGTTGCTCAACACGTGGAGCAAGGCTCTTTCCCATTAACAATCACCGCTGTTGGGGTGTACGCTTTCGAGGGGGATGAAACTAGACACTTGTCTAGATTTGAGAACACATATAAGAAAAAAACCGAAGCTTACACTGAGAAATTAAAATTCAAAGAAAAGTTGGGCGGCGAAAATAAAACGTGGATGGGTTCCTCAAACGTGAAAACCTGACTGCTATATTTGTTCGGGTCTGTTATTTTACCAAGGAGGACTTCAAGCGGGATCTTCAGGTATATGAATATCGGTCTTGCTGACATTCGCTTCATACGGAAATATCAGTCAACTAGTCCAAAATATCATTATATCGGAGCGAGAAAACTGAATAAAGCCATATGTAGACGACTTTCACTGTTATCCGCTAATAAACGTAACTTGAAATGTGGTTAAATTTTGTTAGCAGTATAGAAAATACGGAAACGATTTACTCTTACCATTTGATGGAAATATATCAATCGATCTATTGTTTTGTTGTAACAGGGATCTCGTAGAAAGCCACGGTAGACAGATTAAACTTGATTTCCAGGCATTTTTTTCACAGAATGAGCGCGGGATAGCACTGCAAGCTCTCTTTCGCTTTGTAAAACTCCTGCATATAACTCACATATACAACGAGTTAAATCTGTTCAGAGGTGGAGCCAATATCAATACAATTTAGCCTCTGGATTAAGATTTAAGTCTACAAAGTATTGCTCTCCTCGCCTGTGTTTTTCTTCTTTTCATCAAGTACATAAAGTCATCCGGAGAAATCCTTGACTATTGCTACGTCATAGCCTCGTTTGCACACACAAAAACAAAGATGGCGGATTTCAATTTCAATTTGCCCATTTTTGAAGCGTTATTGTTGGCTATTTAAACACATTTAGTCCAAATGAGTGGTCAAGTATGACAATAGAGGTAAATAACTTTTGATTCAGAGAAACTTTTTCTAGGCTGTACTTTCCCTTTAGATAATTTTTTTTTCCGAAATTAAATAACGTTTCCGAATTGATCAGCTTACCATTGTTACTTTTGAGGTTCGGGTTAACTACTTTCTTGTCGTTCCAGTTCGCTATTAACCTACTAACAAATGCATGGCTATGCGAATCAAATTCTTCATTGAAATAAGTGAATAATGTGCCTTTCCGAAATTTTCTGAGTTCAGCAACTTTTCAAGTTTTTTTTTAACAGCGTATAAATGTCGTAATTAACAAAAAATGTAAATGTGAATGTGTGAATAAAATGGGAAGATGTATTGCTTTGATTTGGAGCTCATTACTCAACTTTATTTCAAGCCGTGCACTTTTTTTTGTTAACATCAATTTAGGCCCTTTCACAGCAATCCCGTAGAAAAAAATAAAAACGTTATTTGCCAGCCTAGGTTGGTCGGCATTGGGGAAAACTGTGCCCTCGGTCTCGAGTATGCGGCCTAGGGCCATACTCGAGACCTTTGGCTGGCAAATAACATATTCATATTTCTCGTTGTTGACATATAACCACTGTTATTCTTTTATTCCATATACAGACAACTTTCTACTGACTTGTGAAGAAGGTCGCAAAGCGTGCTATGCCATTCAACTTCCCATGCAGATGCCAGCTCGTCCAATCATTCTACCGTTCTCTCCGGAGTACTCTCCAATTGGCGTTACTTACGATCCGAATGGAAAATCTGTCTACTGGACGGATTCCTTTGGGAACCTTCGACAGTTTTCTTTCGTCGACGGAAGAGTACAAGTCGTAAGAAGAGGTGCTTGGAAAGCAATGGGCATTGACATAGATTTCGCTGGAGGGAACATCTTCATTGCTGACGAATCCCAAAACCACATCGTGGTTCGAACTATTGGGCGGCCCCATGAAGCTGTCCTAATTAACGTGCCATCGCCACAAGGAATTGCTTTAGACACCTTTTCAGGGTAATTTTCAGTGTACAATGTTTTAGTAACCTAGACCAGTAGTCACATCGCTTAGGGGAAACAAAACAAATAATAAATGTACTATACTGTAGTTCAATCTGGCCTCATAACGTCACGTAAAGAAAACCTTTTCAGGGTAAATTTTCTAGTTAAGCGAAAGCCAAGGACTTAAAAGGCGTTATTTTGCAATGAAAATAAGACAACCTAGGATGCACTGGATAGGAAACTTACGACATCCTGCCTATCGCAATGGTTTTTTAGTTGTCCTTTCGCCTGTCCTTCCCACGGGCGCATTACACCTTTAACAGATAAAGTTGCATGAAGCATTGATAACTTGATATAAAGCATACATGGTTTGAGCGAACAAAGACGATGCTGCAGCCACAGCAATAGGATTAGGTCAATTTCCATCACATCAAACGTCCATGATTATGCTCCTTACAAAGACAGCAGCGATGTTTGTGTCGCCCTTTTCGTATGTTAACGTTTTCTTTGGTCCAACTGAAATTTGCTCTCTCGTAACGTAAGAAAAAGCCAAGAAATTATCAGCTTTATGTGTTTAATATGAAATGATATGGCTGGATAAAAAGTGCCGATAACAAATATGGCTTTTCCTTCCTCGCAGGTACATATATTATTCTTCAGTTGCTGGCGATAAGGTAGAGATACGCCGAGCTGATATGGATGGGAAAAACGCGATTATCCTTGCGAGTTATAAAAGAACCTCACCGACAACCGTTGACGTAGTCTTGGATAAGCCTGGAAACCGTCTGTTCTTTTCCGACTCTTACAATAATCTAATACAATACTTTGATGTAGCAACTATGAGAATTCATACACTGCTCTCTGGAAACCTTCATCATCCCGTAGGTCTAACAATGCAAAGCAATATTCTTTACTGGACGGCTACAGGAGATGGTCCATTTTCAGGAGCTATATTCAAAGCTGAGACAACCAATCAAAGCAACGCACAAATGATAGCTGATGGATTTTGGTACCCAACTGGGATATACGCATACAATTCCAGCGCTGCCCTTACACCAGGTAGTAACCTAAAAGATGAGCGCGAAATCTCTTTATGCGGCCCTACCTCTACCTCTCCGTCTCTGCGCAGACGGAGAAATCTAAATCGAAAAACTATACTCAACTTTAAACTAGTCCTAGGAACGTTTTGCTGAATGAACATTCCAGATATTAGATGCAGCTCTTTGCAACTAATCGTTTTATTTTTGGATTGACATGGAATGCAGTTTATTAAAACTGTGTCTAGGGTTTCTATCCAATGTCTCTGTAGTCCAGGTCAAAGGGAAGCTTCGTTTTTTTGTCATCATCAAACCAATTTGTTTCTAGCTTCTTAAAATACACACTAGTTAAATTAAGCAAGCTATCAAATTTTAAGCTTTCAAGGTGAGATAATCTGATTTCATGAAGGCTTTGCTAGAGTGAGGCAAAATGTTGTGAACAAAGATTCCCCTTTATTTTTTGTCACAATTACGAACAATTACTAATTAATAATTCTTTGTAATAGCTGCCTTTTGGCCGTGTAAGTAATGAAAAATCCCGGACAACATGCCTATTAGCTTTGACCTAGCATCTATCAACTAGAGCAGGAGCAGGGATGGCACATTGGTGAGAGCACTCGCCTCCCGCCAATGCGGCCCCAGGTTCCCGGACCCTACGCCATAAGTGGGTTGACTTTGTGTTTTTTCTCTACGCTGCTCTTAGGGTTTTTCGCCAGGTCCTCTGGTTTCCCCCCCGCCCCCCAGCAAAAACCAGCATACAGCGGAGGATCCCAGCTGGATTTAAGCTGAGCTTTAAGGACACACATGGACCGTATAGCGGCAGCCACAGGCGCCATAGTATGCTTTCGATATGAGCTTGTTGAGCTACGTCGTTGCTGTACTTGGAACGGCGATTAGCGTGACAATTATTATTATTATTATTATTATTATTATTATTATTATTATTATTATTATTATTCAATTCGATTCTCTCCAGTTGTTCCACTGGGTAATGCCTATTGTGTCTCAGCAACCTCCCGTAGCTTAGAGACAACACTTTCCGTAAAAGGTGAGCAGTTCCAAGGATGGCCGATAATTGTACCCTTCCAAGGAAGTCAGGTACATCTAGCTTGCCAAACCAGGTCTGTGCACCTTTTGATATGCTTCCAATAGAACCAATCATGATAGGTATTATTGTGACTTTCAAGGCCTCATTAAACCTTCTGATTTCAAATGCTAGTTCCTGGTACTTTTCAACCTTCTCCTCATCAGCTCTGGTGATGTTCTGGTCCACTGGCACAGCTTTGTCAATTAATGTCCATTTCTGTGTGTCTTTATGCACTAGAGTAATATCTGGCCAATTATGTTTCAGCACTTTGTCTGTGCAGATAGTCATGTCCCAGGTAATCCTCACTTCTCCATTTTCTGCGGTTGGCAAGGGTTGATGGTCATACCACTTGTCATTACCCTCCATCCCATACTTCCTGCACAACTCCCAGTGTACTCACATGGCCACCTCGTCGTGGCGCTTCCTATACTCTCTCTGGGCAAGGTTCTTGCATCCACTGACAATGTGTCGTACTGTTTCAGTGGCATCTCCACGCAATCTACACAGTGGTGTCTCTGAGGAGTTTGTTCTTAAAGCTTGTTCCTGAGCAGCAGAAATCAAACCTTCTGTCTCCGTTTTTAAGAATCCATTCCTGAGTCATCTCCAAGACTCCTCTCCAGTTTCATCTGATATTTGTTAGACAAACGCACCGTGTAGGGCTTTCTCTTTCCAGTTTTCAACTTTCTCGTCTTTCCTCCTCCTCTCATAGTCCTGCAGACTCTCTTCTTCAACAACAATTATTATTATTATTATTATTATTATTATTATTATTATTATTATTATTATTATTATTATTATTATTATTATTACTATTATAAAGTTTCAACATCATGTTCTGGCTGTTGTCATTGCCGTCTTTTCTTCTGTTAGCCGAGTCATAACAAATGACCAAAGGCTAACAGAATTATCTCTTCTTCGCATTTCCAACACTTTCCTCAATATCCTTGCGGTTCCCAACAAGGCAGTTTTTTTGCATTACTCCAACATTGAATGGTATCCCTAGCTTTCCAATCCACCTATCAAATCCTTTGGTGGCACTTCTAAGGGCTCCTATCACTACAGGTACGACTTCTACCATTTTGAGTTTCCACAGTCTTCCGACCTCTCTCTTCAAGTCCTGGTATTTTTCCACTTTTTCCCTGTCTTTTTCCCCTACTCTTACATCAGCTGGTACAGCAATATCGATGATTATCCCCTTTCGCTCTTACTTGTCAATTACAATTATGTCTGGTCTCATTGCCTCTATCATATTGTCACACTGAACATTGATATCCCACAAAACTTTGACTTCTTCAGTTTCAACTACTCCTTCTGGGACATGTTCATGTTCATATTATTATCATCATCATCATCATCATCATCATCATCATTATTATTATTATTATTATTATTATTATTATTGTTATTATTATTATTATTATTGTTATTAAAACTAGGATACGACGGTGGATAACTCTTCCTGGATAAAAACTTACCCCAGATAACCTTGCAATTAAATCGGAGTGATTATTTCTTTAAATAGGGTGAATCTTTGGTTCGTTGCTTTTTTTAAGTCTGCCAGAACCTCTTTTCCTATTAACTGTATACTTATCTTCCAGAAAGTCATGCATGTGAGAATAATGGCGACTGCTCTCAGTTGTGTCTATTAAATCCAAGTGGTCGAACATGTATGTGCCAAGCCGGAATGGAGCTCAAAGAAGATGAAGTGTCATGTAAGTTTTCCCCTTCCAGATATCACTTGAGATGTGTGCAAATTGCGATCTGTGCGGATGTTGACTGGAATCAACTTTTAATAAGAGTAGGACGAAGGTACTGAACGTAACGCCACTATTATTCAATTCCCCAAACCGCGGCTCGAAAAGAATAATTCCTACGCTATGAAAGATATCTCCCACCACTTTTTCATTTGGCAACCAGTCATGACTTTCACTCGCGCATTTCCCTCTCTTTGACAAATATATACCTGATTGCCTCGAATATGGATTGGTGGATTGCTCTCGTTGTTATCCCCAAAGTTGGTCTTTCAACGCATAAACGCTTTATATCTCAGTTTTTTTTTATCGTAGGCGTATTTGGCGACGTCATATTTGTTACCGATTCCCTTCATGGCAAAATCTTGTACTCTCCTTTGACGCCGCAAGATATCGCGCTCATTCCTCTGCATATTGAAAACCAGACAGCTCCTGGTGACATAGAAGTTGATCCATTTGAAGATCGTCTCTACTGGACGGACTCCTCTCGAGGCACTCTTGAACGCACACATCTTTATGAAAGAGACCAGGAAATCATTCATTCTGGTGTGAGCCAAGCTTATGGCCTTGCTTTGGATCTTGTGGCACGAAACGTTTATTGGGTGAATGGGGGCAATTTGTCAATCTTTGCTTCAAAGCTTGATGGGCGATACCCCAAAGTCTTGATTTCAAAGCTGTCTTCGCCGCCTAACGACATAGTTTTGGACACAACAAGAGGGTAAGGAACGACTAAATTGTCCATTGGCTGGGGATTGCGCATTTGCAATATATTTATATAATTCTGCGCTGCGCGTAAACGTTAGTTTTCACTTTGTCCTCGTGATTCCCTGCAACACATCAATAAATTAATTAAAATACGTGAAATAGTCCCTCCACTACAATTAAAATACTTGAAATAGTCCCTCCACTGCAGTGGATGTTTTTTTCTTGCTGACTAAATCTGTTTGTTGCCCGTGCACTACCTTCAGTTTGTGCTGGAAGGCCGTATCAATCCGGACCCTTCAACACTCGGGGTCTCAAAATTATTTTATGTCACATGAACAATGAGCAAAAAAGATCTCGCATGGGTAAGCAGTTGGAAATTACGTGCTGAGAAAAAGCTGTTTACCCTTAATGCATTTGCCCGTTTCATCAGTTTAGTTAACGTTAGTAATACACCGCATTCTTTGTTTTTTAGGCGTATGTGTTGGGCGGATCATGGATTCCTTGAATGTGCTCACATGGATGGAGCAAATCGCAGGGAGGTTTTTTCACTGACACTAAGCAATAACGATACAATCATTGTTGACGGTCTTGCCCTGGATGTTACCATCAATAGAATTTACTTTGCAAGCAGCTCCTTGGCAAAAATAATGTTTCTTGACCTTGATGCAGTTGAGAATGGTAGTATCCAAGTGCTGTTCCCCTTTGAGATGCTTGTAGGTGGTACATCTGCAGTTGTGATTGATGACCAATTTTTATATTGGAACCAAGATTGGCTACAGTGGGTGCTTCGAATCAATAAGACTGCCCATGCTTATCAGTCATTGCCGGAAGTCGTTGCGGACGGACAGTATGTGCCTAAAGGCCTGGCAATTAAGAAAGGGACTCCTCAACGAAACAGTTAGTATTGACCCAACAAATAAATAAATAAATAAATGACAAGAAGATAAATAATAATACATACCTGTATCGTTTGCGGGCTACAATTTAATTGATTTCAACCCGACCCGAGGGTTTTTCTCGTGTACTCCCAGTCTTTCCAGCTACTAAGTCTGGCTGATAAGGGCCATAAACTGCGTCCGTCATAATTCTGGACATATTGTTCAGATACAAATATTTGCTATCAACTATTCAATCTTTTACTCCAATAAACCTTCTTTTTTCGTCCTTAGCTACTCATCCATGCTATGTTAACAATGGTCACTGCACTCACCTTTGCCTACTAAAGCCCACTGGATACCAGTGTGCATGTCCTGATGAAGGCGATGTTCGACCGTGTTCAACACTACCCGTACGACCAACAGCTCCGAGTACCACCACGGAAACCACCACGGCCATTGACCTTTGCAAAGATCCCAATACCTGTCAGAATGGTGCTACGTGTAAGATTGACACTGACAAAGTCTTCGATTGCGAATGCAAAGGATACTTCTATGGTATTAATTGCGAAATCCCATTGGGTAAGCTGCATTCAAGTTATAAGGTTTCTCTTAAAATTAAGAGTATTTTGGGAGCCTTTAGGCCCAATTTTTTTTGTTTGGACAAATACTCGATTTTCTGTGCCACTTAAAAACTTGAGTTTCAGGGAATCACAGCTTAACAAAAGAGGTTACGGGAGAGCAAAAAATTGTGGCGCCAAATTTTTCTTTTAATGTATTTCACCGCGCCAGATTCTGACACTGGTCATTACTCCGAAAACTCCAAAATGGATTGCGACATTCAAATGGAAGATCATGGTCATGATTTATCTCCATCGATATCACGTACCTCAGCGATGAAGATATTATCGTCTCTGCTGACGACCCAAAGGCTGACAAGGAATGAATTGTCAAGTACGAGAAGGAAATAGAAGCTGACAAAGCACTAGAACGGCAAATGAAGGATAAATTTCAGTGAAACGTTGAAGTCGCTAAATGGTAAGAAAGCTTGCATATTCTGCATGCTGATGGCCGTGCGTACCTACCGAGACTTCTTTCAATAATTGTTTTCTTTGGCTGTTCCTTTTTTGCATCGACACTTCTTTCGTTCCTTTTATTCATTGGTAGACTTTTGTATTGGGTAGGTGCGCGTGTGGAAATTAAAGTGTAGATTTTCTTTAGCACATAGCGAATGCTATTGTTGCAGGGAGTTGGAAGGCAGTTTAGAGTCCTTGGAAAGTGACCTTGTCGTTCAAGCCAGGGTGCATTTAGTGTAGGGTACGCGATGTTCGGCATGGGTTTTAAAATTTTGCGGCGTACTGGCGTGTAATCGGACTTTTTGGCGTATGGCATTGACATTGTAAACCGTTCAAACGATTCCTTAAAAGTGAAGAACATGGATTATCAGATTGTGTGAAAAAAAAGGCAACCGATTAGCCAATATGTTGCATATGCATTGTTTTTGTTTTCTATTGGGACTTATAATGGTCCCAAGAGAAACTGGAAACAATGCCTATGCAAAATTTTGGGAGGACATACAAAGAGTATCATGGTATTTTTGATATTGACCAATTGGAGACTGCTTCATGGGTTTTCACACTTTTTTGTCTAGACTAAACAGTGCATTTCAATAAAACATGTAAATGTTCTTGTTTTTTTTATATATACGAAGTATGCGCAGAGTACTGTTTCCAACATAAAGCACATTGTCTTAAAAGTAATTGACCGGGTGAAATGGTTGTGCGCATGCGTGATGTGTTGGTCACACCGGGTTCGTGTTAGCGTGTGTCACCTCGCCTTTCTATTGTTTTTCACTTTAAAGCATATTTAGTTAATCGCTGCGCGGCGGCAAGAGACTGGTGACGTGGTTAGCATTTTTCAGCGTTGGACTGCTTAGGCTGCCTAGAAGACACTTTGCGTGGAATTTTGCAACCCTTAGCGTATCTATGGCGTGGAAGCTATGCGGAATGCACCTTGGGCTTCAAGATGTTGGGCACTTTTGATTAGAAAATCTGGATTTAGACCGTAAAATCTAGATCTTCGGATTTCCAATCAAACAAAAAATCTGAAAACAAATGTCGTCGCTGATTTCACTAATTGGATTTGCAATTAGTGTAATCCGCGACGAAATCCGTTTTGAGATTTTGTGTTCGATCCACATTTTAAGACCTCGTTCCGAGGGTCTTTTCGGCTTTCAACATGGCGGTGTGTCTTGAGAAGACCCTGGCACACTGCAGATCACGTGATCAAATTTGTCCATCGAGGATATGCAATTGTTTTTAAATGGCGGTCGGGAATAAGGTGAGAGAAATCTGGGTACGACAACTGCTAACAAGGAATACAACCAAAATGGCGTACCAAGTCGTAAAATTTGAAGTAAAAAGCCGAAAATACGGATATAATGAAGTAAAAAGCCGGAAATACGGATATAAGAATGCACGAGCAACGGGAATACGGTAGATGATAGAGGAATCTTCTTTTGCTTTTCATTTCTTGATGCAAGTTTACATACGACTATTATTTCTCGGGGATTTTTAAACACCTTGGAAACAGCCATTGCACCCAGTTTCACCCGTAACATAACAGACATTTAATTACCGTAAAATCCAGTGAGCTAAGGTTTAATGAAAGCCCTGGTTCTCACTATTTAGTCACGGAGCTGTGTTCACTGTAACGTTTAGTTTATATGGCATGTTCAATCAACTGACAGTAAAACCATTTTCATACCGTTGAATGATTATCTGATTTGTGCGCGAATGATATTCTTATTGCACTGGTTCGTTGTATCACACTACAGAACTGTGTTATTATCTCAAGCTGTATGTAGTAATGTTCGTAAACGGCTTTGACACCTAGGGGAGATCTCCTCCATTCTCATCTGCATTGCGCCTCATCGTGCAGTTCGCCCTGGATGGCGCTGAAACTTGTCCAAACACTGTTCTTTCAAACTGATACACGCTAGGTTCCTCTTCTGTTGATTCTCCATAAAAACCTCATCGACGGTTTATCACAATCTGGTAGACGAATCATTTGGTACATCTCCTTCACATCCGCAGCCATGGAAATTCTTCCCTCACAGCATCTGAGCATAACTCCAAACAAGGAGAACAAGAGGTTTGGCCCTCTGAAAATCTTATCGTTCAGACTTTGACCCGTAAATATCGCTGATGCATCATACACTCTTCTAACACGATCGGGTTTCTTCCAAATCACTTTGCGTTCGCTTTGTACCTCAGCTTCGCTAAGTTTCTTCACGTGGCCCTTCTCAACATCATCCCTGATGGACTCTGCATATTTCTGCTTCATCTCTGGGTTATTCTCAAATTTCTTCTCCAAGGACTTTAAAGGGACATGGTCACGGTCTGCGCATGCTCGTGTAGCTGATCGAAACTTGAAAAAGTCAGCCTGACTTGTTCAAGTTACTAGCACTCACAAATTCAAAATGGCGTCTAGCGGAAGATTGGGACATGGCGGTAAACGCATCAACTCAGGGCGGAAACGAAAGGTCGAAGACAGAGGGGAATACAAGAAAGCGTGGCTGAGAAACCATAAGCGTA
Source organism: Montipora foliosa (assembly GCF_036669935.1). Classification (NCBI taxonomy): domain Eukaryota; kingdom Metazoa; phylum Cnidaria; class Anthozoa; order Scleractinia; family Acroporidae; genus Montipora; species Montipora foliosa. The sequence continues at coordinate 39,122,395 of NC_090870.1, read as the reverse complement.
TTTATGTGGAAGAAAAGACATTTAAGTTGTGACTGCAGGCAAAATTTGCAGTTTTGCAGTCTTTCAGTGACAGCGATTTTGTGACTCATTTATTGTCTCTCGAATATCGTCGAAGGTAAGACTTACGTTCATAATCGTTTGATTTATATTCCTTTGTAAGTGGTACGTTATCAAGTTGTTCTGTCTTTTCATGTAGGAAAATGGAAGACATCTCGCACCCACGAGAACTATTTTCTTTGCGCTTCGTCGTACAAGCACTTTTACATTTACAAAAGATCGCCGCAGGTTCCTGTGTAAAAGAAATTCTATTCGTGAGCATTTGCTTTAGATAAACTTGATTTAATGCAAAATATATGCAGAATTCTTCAACTTACCGATATTTCCATAATGGCGGTCGAGCGTGACAAGTCTCGGAAAGAGTGAATGCTACTGCGCATGCCAACCCGTGAGAGTGTCCCTTTAACCGTCTCTCGGCCATATCATAGTTGTTCGGTAGAGTTGGATGCTCCTCTCTCCACAACAGTCCACACACGTATGCATCCTCTCCCTCAATCTTCACTGTTGTCCACTCCATGAGAGCAAGTGCTCGCTTGTCCTCTATTGAACGGGTTGGATTTGCTACCTTCACAACTTCCAAGGTTTCAATTTCTGGCTGAGCTACGACCAGCCGCCTTAAATCTTCATCCTCACCTACACATATTTCATACACTTTGAATGCATTGTAAGGTGATGACACTGTCTGGTCACCTGACAACCAGTTTGTTACTGCCCAGCCAAGTGGTGTCTCAACACCATAGAATAACTCTATTGTCGCCTGAATAATCTAAGGGGTTCACCATTCTTTTAGGTAGAATTAGTTTTGAGTTTTTAGTTCCAATTATAAGCTGCACTGGGCATGGATCGGTGTCAGCAATATCTAAGCCCTTCAGGTGGCTATACTGCTATTTGACTGCTGACAACTTCAGCCTCTTGTCCGGACCAGTCAGGTTTGGCATTGTCTTCACGTTTCGTACTTGGTACCTGACTTCCTTTTTTCCAACTCGAGCAGCATGACACTTCTTGATATGTTGAGAAGTGAATACTTTCTGAGAAGTAACGCTCTGAATATCAACATCCATCTCTTTGCCTTTAAGTCCCAATGTCACTGCCAAGCTCTCATCGATAAGGGTAGTATTACAACCCGAGTCACGCAAGGCCATAACTCGCTGTTCACCGTTCTCCCCAAACACAACCACCGGTAATACCTCAACTAAAGCACGACCACCAGCTTCACAACCTGAACCAACAGAATGACTATACTGTTGATGCATCTCTTGCATCTGGCTAGAGGTAAGCTCACTGTCCCGAGGAGTCGTCACTGAGGATCTCGCACTGTCTGATATTCTCGCTGATTCTTGTTTTGCTCTTCTACGTTACATAATCTTCAAGTCAACCTCATGAAGAAGAGTGTGGTGGCGCATTGCACAACCCTCAATCGTAGATATGTCTGTACTACGACATTTGCTCAGACGATGGCCTGGTGATAAACAGGATAGACAAAGCTTGTGCTCATCCACAACCTTTTCCCACTCGCTCGTGGACATCATTTTGAACAGTTTGCACTCTTGTAACCTGTTGACTTGTGAACTGGGCATCTCACCCCTACACTCTTGGTGCGACAGTTTTCCCCGCTCATTCCTACAAACAATTCAGGCACAAAATTATCACTAATCTTTCGGGTACACCCTTTGGCTGAGTCTGGTCGTCTCCGCTCTTTCTTCTCAACCATCTATCGCTGTTTTGACTCGCTTATTTTTGCCTCCTCCTCCAACCACTCCGGAAATGACTCCCACGTTGACAGTTGTGACTTCCCTTCCACAAACTCGGCCCATCTACTACAAAGACGTACAGGGAGTTTGACAACATAAATTTCAGGAATTTGTGACTTCAGCTCATGGATGAAGCAGCTGATGCAACTGTGTCCACACGGTCAAAACGCTCATTAAGTGCTTTCCAAGTATCTCGGTATCTATCTAAACCAGGTATGAATTTGGCTGGGCATGGCTTTGCACTTCCATCCACCGCATCTAGTAGGAATTTTAGCTTCCTTTTGATCAACTTCCACTTTAAACGCTGCTTTGAACTTAGAGTATTCAAGGGGATTGCTGTTAACTCTCGGTACACTCGGTTAGAAGGGACCAAAAATGTGCACGAATGACATTCTTATTGCACTGCTTCCTTATATCACACCACAGGACTGTATCATAAACTCAGCGTTACACAGTTATCACTCGACGCTCAAAAAAAAAACATCACGTGTTCTCATGACGTCATGCAAGAGCGCACTTTAATGAGAAATATATTGCCGGAGTCTGGCTGGAAGAATTTGATCCCTTTTTTGATCCACCAAAAAGTTAAAGTTTTGTAATGGATTGGTAAACGCTGTTTACACTGTGGCTTTCTATCCGCGCGACGACTCAACCAAATAGGCTGTCTACTTACTATCCACCAAGAAGTTCATGTAACAAAGATGGCAAAGGAAAGCTCGAGCCAACGAGCATTGAAAAACTATTGTGCTGTTGGAACAGCTGAAGGAAGAGGGTGTCAAAGAAGGGCTGACAAAATTTCAAATTTCTATTTGCTTTTGTTTTGGTCAGTCCGAGAATAGCTTTCTATTTAAAGGAACACTTAAAATTCGCTAAAATCAGCTTATTGTTTGACACGAAAAGTAGAGCTTTCGATTTAGTAATTGCAAATCCTTGCAACCTTGTAAAATTAAACGTCTCATGACTTTATTTTTGTCAAGGTTGGGAAACTTGGTTTGGTTATACCATGTCTAGTTGGGCTCGATTAGTTTCTATGAATACATAAATGTGGCCAAGGTCCCACCTTTCATGACCCCACTAACCACCAAATCTTTGTTCCGGTTTGTTTTCGCCTGCGTGAATTGTCGGCTGAGAAATTTTACAGACCGTAAGGGTCACAAGAATGGAAACATGGTGGCTTAAAATGTTTTCATTTGAAAGTGCACACGAGAGAATTTACAGTGCCATGTTTCCCCTTAAAATTGGGGATTTTTTTTTTCAGTTGTTGTGTTCACCAATTGCGTTACGCTGCGGTTACGCACGCGGAGCACCGTACTTAAGAAAATATGGTAACACATGTGTGTGAGAACATGTAACCGTACGACTGTTCAACCATACGACCGTCCACCCCTCCATGTATGCCAATGTGACAAATATGACCTGACCATATCGTGGGCTCAAGTTTAGTGCTCATCGGGGTCGGCTGTTTTTTTTAAGTTGACCGCTGACTAGGTACTGGGTTTCGATTGGATAACAGACTCAAGCCAGTTTAACTTATTGTAAAAATAAAAATAAAAAAAACTCGGGAGCTCCGCTTTTAGGCTTGGCTAAATCTATACATTACACAACATTCGATTCGTATTCTCACGATTCCATTGGAAACAAGCAAGAAGGAGGGGCTGATGCGGGGAATCTTTTCAAATGCAAGTTATTTCCTCCGCATAAGCCTCCATCGCATGCTCGTTCAAATCCAACAGTGAGAATGGCCAGATTCATACGAGAGACTGATAATCCATCTGGGACGAACTTAGGCAGAGATCGGTAGTTCGCTCGATAATCTGTGTGTGTATAAATACGGGCAGACAGACGAACCATAAGTCCAGACGCAGACAAACTACCGTGGAATATTGGTCTGGAAGGATCATCCGTCTGTGTGTATAAATACGGGCTAAAGACCGTGAACTATCCATGAAATAAAGACCTTGTTGCATGAAGGAAGCGGTTGATTGCAGTAAACTGTGTTGTAGCCTGTGTACAGCCGCCCGCTCTCCGAAAAAAAAAAATCGAAGAGGAGCGTCTGTGACTTACCGTTAGTAATCGTGTTCCGGAATAATTTTGCTTACATTATTAAGTGATCTACGCTGACCAAAATTTGCGTGGCTCATACTTCGTAAGAGCTAAATTCTCAAAATGGTGGTCAATGAGGTAGATTTCAAACGTGCATTGACGAGCGTCTCCGATAGTTTTAAGATACCTTGGCTTATAGCATAGAAGCACTCTTTAAAAGAAAGGATGTATTTGCAAGCCTTCCAACCAGGTACGGCTCTGTATTCTCAGAGCAGCACAGATCGTTGCCGATGAGCTGTTATTTTCCTCGATGTGTTCACATCTCAAATCTTCCAGAGCATTACGCTTTGTAGATTGTGCTTGAGAATGGATAGGCTAGTCCGAGCAAGGCGTTGGGATTACATTGACTGGTAAGGAATAGCGGGAGACGTTTTTCGAGTGGACAATCTTTTGAATAGTGCTATATTCACCTCGTGAAGAGTGCATTCGTTTCTTTTGCGCTGACAACAATTCCTACAAATGTACGTCGAATCGATTTCCACTTTACACTCCATAGATAACAATTCCGCTCGTACTTTAAAAGAAAAACTTCCTTGATAATCAAAAAGATTTTTATTCGTATTTTGAACCGTGCTCAAAGTACACACGAACTCATCGTAAAATCTCTCACGGTGGTTCTCACGGTGTTGATGTGGAGAAATAAAAATAAAAGCCAATCAAAACTCGTTGTTTCAATGATGTAATGATCGATGGGTAATAACCAATCAAATCATTTTCCACCCATTCCAGGAAAAATCACGTGGTATGGAACACGATTATCAACGGTAAATCACAGACGCTCCTCTCCGATTTTTTTTTCGGAGAGCGGGCGGCTGTACACAGGCTAACTGTGTTGTTGCCACCAGTTTGAAATTTGCCGCCAATTTGCCGCGAATATTGACTTGACTGGTACCCAAGCCTTTTCGTCGCTCTTTTTTGGAAATTCATTTGACATAAATACCGGTCGAATTATAAGGCACGCCGATAGATCGTCTCGTAGTTCGTTCCGTATTTATACTAGATAGATGATTCTTCTTGACGGATGATCCGTCTGTAGTATAAATCAAGCCAATGCGAAAAATAGCGAGTTTAAGAAAAGACGACGGCTACAGCGACGACAACGCCAAAAAGCAGTAATATTATTGGTTAAAAGAACGAAAATGATCGTGATCGTGCGGCACGTATTTTTGAACATTTCTCTCCCGTACTCGTCAAAACTACTGCGTGAAATTACCAAATTTAAGGTTTTGACGACAGCGTGGACAAACTTACAGTGAATCTTTCAGACTCCGGCACTCTTTACATCAAATCCGTTCGTACCAATCCAGTTATAGGACACTTCACCCATATTGTATAATATAAACAAGATGGAATAATCATGAAATATTTAGAATAGCTCAAAGTTATATTTTGAAATTAGGCTTGCGTCGCCGTGGTTTCTTAAACTCCCTATTGACTATACTTACATTGCATGAGCTTCCCCTCCATCCTCGCACTCTCGCGCTTAGTTTGGTTTGCTTATGTACGTGCGCAGTTGCTTGAGGTGTGCTCTTTTCCTCAACTAGTTTCCCGCTTTTATAGCATTGAAATTAATTCCTTTTTTTCTCTTATTTATCTCCAGAGGTAGAAAGTGTCGTGGTGATTGAAATCCAAGTTCCAGACCTATCCGTGGTCAGTTAATTTTCATGAAGGATTTTCTTTTTTCTTTTGTTTTATTGGAACCTGGCCTCATAAACCCTAAGCCCTTATGATGAGATATTCCTGCCAAACCGACCGCATTTGAAGAAGAGAACGGAACATATCTTAACAACAGGAAACTCCGTGCAGTAATCTTTCGGAGGGATGTGTGGGCTTCCCACCTAAGTTAAAGAAAACGTGCAGCGAGACGGCGTTTAAGGTCGATGATCCTCATCCGAGACGACTTCAGTAAAGTCTAATCATTTGTAGATCTACTCATTTACTCAGATCCTTGATTTGAAACCCCCATCTCCCGAACGGTAGTCCGCTTATATTCTTTTCCTAAAAGTATGACCTATTTCGTCTCTTTCACTCCCTAAAAACTGTTATTGCACTTTCTTCAGGATTTTGAGGAAACTTTAAAGGAAGAAATTGCTTCATGGCTGAATGAAATCTGCACATTGACACCGGAAGAATGCCCAGTTCCGATGTAGGTATTCTTTGAACTGCACGTGCCTTTGACAGTCTGTTTTGTAAAGTTAAGATGTAGATCATGGCAGTCAGTATGAACGTTACTTGAGCAGTAACGAAGGGAAAGTATGAAAAATTCAGCCTTGATCTGCATTCAAACCACCGTAGTGACCGTTCTCGTTCAAGCCTGAAATTTTCAGGGTTTCCTTTCGTCCGTTTTGTTTTTCTAAAACTTAATGGTTGTTGTTTTTTAATTCAAATTAGCTGCGGAGTTAGTACGTTGGATAGGACAATATAATGCTATATAATGTCCTAATGTTTCAGATTGTTCAGGTGCATCTGCCTGACTTTCATTGTTTTGCAGACAATACTCAATTATATATTTCCTTCTCTCCCAATAAAGCTATTAATGAGCTTTCTGCCTTTAATGCTATGGAGTCCTGTGTTGATGATATTCGTTCGTGGATGTTAACCTACAGCCTTAAGCTCAACGATGACAAGTCTGAATTTTTGGTTATAGGAACGCCTCAGCAGTTGGCTAAAGTTAGCACTCATTGCATACGAGTGGGTGATTGCAATGTCTCCGCAGTCTCCTCTGCTAGAAACCTAGGCTTGTAGTCAGACACAGCTGTCCATGGCTACCCACATTACGAAATTGTCTCGTTCTTCTTTTTATTATCTCTACAATATTCGGCGTATACGGAAATACCTCTGAAGACGGTGCGCTGAGACCCTTGTGCATGCGTTTGTGTCAGCAAGGATTGACTATTGTAACAGTATTTTGTATGGTATTCCTGACTATCATTTAAACAAGATTCAGAGAATATAGAATGCTGCTGCCAGACTGGTTTACCAGCAAAGTAGATATTCCCATATCACACCCCTACTTTTAATTTGCATTGGCTACCAGTAAAATTTTGAATTGTTTTTAGAATTCGTTTAATTACATTTAAGGCTCTTTAATAAAAGGTTTAGCACCTACATTTGTAGCTCTTTACCTGCCATTAAGTCCCCTTCACGGTATCATCTAAGGAGCTCTCATGACAATCTCCTTCTTAGTTACCCTAAAGCGTTGTCTAAAGTTACTCTTGTTGATCGCTCTTTTACATATGCGGGGCCAAAACTTTGAAACGCTCTTCCTCTGGACTTAACGTCTGAAAGCACTGTTGTTGGCTTTAAGTCCAAACTTAGCACACATTTATTTCGTGAAGCGTTTCCGTAGTCGACTAAATGTTATTTTACTTATATATGCTGTGATTTTGACTTATTTTAATAGTAGTTATCTTATCTTTTACATTATTTAAATAGTGATACAAATTTCTCCGAATTTTCCCTTCATATACGTTTCTTTTTAAAATGTTTAGTTCTTAACTTTTACTGTAATAATGCATTATTATTATTATTATTATTATTATTATTGTTGTTGTTGTTGTTGTTGTTGTTGTTGTTATTATTATTACTATTAGTAGTATTATTATTAATGGATGTTCTGTTCGTTCTATCGTGATTGTGTCTCATTGGCCCTGAAAAGCCCCTATGGGGAGTGGTCAATTAAGTATGTGTTGTATTTGTATTCTCTCTTACCTTGGTATGAAATTCCTCTGCACAAAGTATATCAGTTCATGGCCTTTAAGCCTTAAATGGATCAGAATCGATTAAGATTAAGAGGATAGGCTATCTTGTTTACCGAGCAAACACAGCATTTGATTATGTCCACTCTCTGGTTTACATTTGATTATGTCCACTCTCTGTTTTAGTTCTAGTTCTGGGTCAGTGGTTAAACGATCCGTGGACAAACTTATCTTTCGTCCTGAAGACATTTACCTTCCGTCGACGCCAAGAAGAGTCAATGGTGGAATCGAAGTTGAGTTTGTAGTGCTTGTCAACAACGGCACATCACAAGGCGTTGTACCAGGAGGAACCGTTTTATCATTGATTGAAAAGAACACTGGGGAACTAGATAACAAGCTTGGAGGAAAGCTGATGCAAGCTAAACTTAAGGAACAACCAGAGAAACCCACCAGTCTTCCCCAAGAAGAAGGATTAAATGAAGGCATGATTGGGGGCATTATCATAGGCGTGATAATCGTTATCGCAGCGGCCATAGTTGTATGGTATTACCGGTACGGTTCTTTCTTTCTTTGTCTCCCTTTCTCTCTCTCTCTATTTATTTTTTTGTTTTTGTTTTTTGTTTTGGCATGCTAGACTTCTGTAATATTGGCCGTTTTTATACTTGAGACTCATAATCCGTCCAAACGAATTGTGCACACGCGTCTCCAATGTTATCCGTTCGGTGTAAAGACGAGACGAATTATACAAGACACATAATCTGTCTGGGACTAACTTGGGCGAACTTTTTTCCTGTGTCTGTTAAATTAGTCAAGTAGAAAGGCGGACATAAGACGCATAATGCGTCTGGACGAACTATCCAGTTTAGTGCGTCTTCGAAGACGTACTAAAGTGGACAGTTTGTCGAGACGGATTATGCGTCTTGTGCCATGCAGTCTTTATACCAATTGAACTTAACAGACGCAGAAAAGATGTTTGCCCAAGTTCGTTCCATACGGATTGGTACAATGCTCCGTCGGTGACTGGCAAACACTTTATAATGCGTTTATTGAGGTTTTGCACAAAGGACCCACAAAGTACATCGTCAATCGAAAATCATGTAGACACCAGAATGCATGCATGAGCTAATTGTCTTTTTACATTGTCCAGTGCATTTTCTTCAAGGCAGAATCGCGGTTGGTTAACTAGTGCAACACGATGCATCTTGACGACCGCTCTGGCAATAGCTATAGATCAGTGACTCAGGTTTTTGCTATTGAAATGCGGAAATTTACGGAGCCCTTTTTGCATTAATCTCTAAAGTTTGCGCTCAATAAATAGCGTGTTTTACGCCTAATATATTGCCCTTTTTAGTGTTGATTTAACAGCTATTACATTCCGCGAAATACTTATATTCGCTCCAACAAGGTCCAAGACGTAAAGAGTCACCTTTTGAAACTGTCTATGCGGGAAACCATTTGGTATTTTTTCTTTCCCCCCACTGAAGCAGAACTTGCCCATTGTTAATTGTTTAGTGTCAAAAATTGAAAACCTCTTCTGCATTTACTTTTGATTAGGAGTAAACGGGTAGGCTACCGTAACGGTCCTAACACAACGGAGGAACATGAAATGGCAAAGACAACGAAGACTCGGGTTGCCTCCTTTGCAAATCCAGGATTTGATGCTAACAGTGCGCTTGATAACGTTGGAAACGAGGACGGCACCGTGGCTGTGAATTTTGCTCCCTTTGAAGAGATTTTGGGATCATGTGCCGTTTCTAATCCTGTGTACGACGACATCGGTATGACCGCGATGACGTCTGCTAAGAGTAACCGTTCAAAAGGCGCCATTGGTGGCCAAGGCGATGGTAAACAGGAGCTTCCCAAGAAGCAACCGTTCCCGCTAGAGGAACGGAACAAGAACGCCGAGGCACTGGAGGAGCCACGCTACGAGTCACTATGGTCAAAGCGTGAAGTGGCGGACAAGGACCAAATAAAGATCGACGTCCAAGGAGAATATACTTACGAGCCACTCCGTGGTGACTGGCAAGGAGAAAATACTTACGAGCCACTCCGTGGTGACTGGCAAGGAGAAAATACTTACGACGACGTGGCGGACAAACAGTTGTGTCCCTCGTAAAAAGCGAAGACCCATTTGCAAAGATCAAATAATGAAGAATTTGATGCTTATTGCCCTTTCAACGACGCCGTTATGTGAAATGTGGTAGACTGTAGGAAACCTTCGTACGTTTTTTTTTGTTAAACATACAGCTTCTATCTTAGGAAGCAAACTTATTTGCACAAAATTACATTTAATTTTAGGTCAGTCGACCAGAAAACAGATGTCTTGTGTCGAAGTGCAGTTAAATACTCGACACTGATTTAAGGAACACCTGTAGAAGAAGGGATAGCTTTCTAGATCTTTGCAAAAGGATCGAAAAAGGTTGTTTCAAAATAGCCCAAATAGATGAGCCCTAAGAAAGCTATAACTGAATGCAAGGCTTTAAATGAGGCTTTCTTTTAATTTCCTTTGTTTTATTTTTCATTTCAACTATTTTGGTTTCCTTCACACCTTCGATGCGAAGTAAAAAGGGACTACGGAATAAGATCGCACTCATATGAAAGAAAAGGAACTTCTTTCAAGGCTTGGTTTGGATTTGAATATACGTCTCTGGAGACGCTATTTTTATACGATACCACCTTTAGCTATACGTCCAAGCAAGGCCTAGCTTTTACAAAACACACAACTTTGGCACACATATCTCTCCCATGCAGGCTTGGGGATGCATATATTGTTACTCTACTAAGTAATCCTATGCACACTAATTACAGTTTGTAGCTGCCACTTATTGTGACCTTTTTCGCAAATAAATGCTGTCTGGACAAGTAAACGAATAATGCGCATGCCCAAACCGAACTGGCGACGGTCGTTGTTCAGATTTGACTTGGCGGGACTTTAAGTGAAAATTGATTTTAGGAAAAACAAGATGCACCGCACATATAATGTAGGAGGTATATTTTGCGATAAAAAGGTTGACCAGATTTGGAAAGTCGTGAAAAGAGACACATAAGTTGGTATCAATCTAAGTTTACTAAATCAGTTGTACTCAGGAACAGTTTCTTGTGTCTGTGTAAGACAATTTTAAACGCATTTTTAAACGAGTTTGATACCAGTTTTACCGAGAGGATAATTCTATTCTGCTGAAAAAAAAATGACTTAAGGAATAAAATGGTCTAGTCTTATATTACCTTGTGTTATCAATGTGTGAACAAAACCCTCTCTTTTTTAAACCGTTTTTAAAATGTTGCTTAAGACCATATCCATTACATTCTTTTCATCGATTACCTAGGATTCAGTGCATAACGTTCTCATAAGAAAACGCTCCAAATGGCCTGTTCTCTGTTAAACGCTCTAACAAAGGGCTAGAACTCAAAGCGTTAGCTTTTCAATATCTTCTTACTTTTATTTATTACAGTTTCTTCAACAGTATAAACATAATTAAATACACTGAAAAAATCAGTTTAGGAGGAGACGGAAGCATCCAAAAGCGCACTAGACACCATACGAAGAATGCTCCCCCAAAAAACTACAATATAATTTGGAAATGTATACAATACAGATCATATCTAAGTCTAAAATAAAACAACATCTAAACTATCCAAAAGTCTGATATGAATAAAGAAAAAAACTAACTATTATCAAGAAATGTTATAACTTTGTGCTTAAAATCAGACATAATAGCAGATTCTTTTATATCATCGGGTAGGCAATTCCATTCATTGATAATACGGGTAAAACGATACTACGGGTATACTATATTTAAAACTATTAGTTCAGACTACTGCACATACAAACAAGGTCAAAAGAGTAATTATAATCTAAGTTACGATATTTACAGAAGATATTTACAGAAGATATTTACAGAAGACACCTTGTCGGAAATATCTATATTATAATGCATGTCCTAGCTTTGAAAATAAATTAAATAAAAACACAACATCCCTCGTAAATCTCCTGTTAAATAAATTTTGTAAATTTAATTGACTTAGCCTAGTATTATAATCCTCATTAGATTTTAGGATAAACTTAGTTGCCCTCCTCTGAATTGCCTCGAATCTATTAATATTACGTTGTGTGTGAGGATTCCAGGTCTCACATGAATATTCAAGCAAGGGACTAACAAGACTGCAGTAAAGCGTTGTTAATGTAGTAATGTCCTTAAAGTCCTTAGACGTTCTTTTCAGCAAACCAAGAACCCTATTAGCCCTAGCAGTTATAGAATCTATATGTGAATTCCATGATAAATTAGAGCTAGTAAGCAAACCTAAGTCTCTATAAATATGTGCACTTTCCAGATTTGACCATTTATGTAATATTCCCTAGCAAGAGGGTTCTTTTATTTGGTCATTCTCATAATTTTACATTTCTTTACATAAATTATAAGAAATAAAGGACCCAATAGGGAGCCTTGTGGCACACCAGAGGTAGCTGTTAGCCAATGAGATGCTTCCCCTTTAAAAACAAATCTCTGCCGCCGGTTAGTAAGATAGTCTCTACACCAATCCAAAAGGGTACCACGAACTCCATACATATATAACTTATTCAAAAGTATGGAGTGATTTACAAGGTCGAAGGTCTTAGCAAAATCGATAAATGCCACATCGATTTGGCCACCTTTATCAAGGGCTTTAAACCAATCGTGGTGTACCAATAGAAGCTGCGTTGTACAGGATCTTCCTCTTAGGATACCGCGGTAGGAACTGTAAATGGACTCAATAACTTGATACTTTTTGTCAACGTAGTTTATCTAGCAAATTTCTACTTTTCAATACCCTGGGTGCCAGAGGATGTTTTTTCTAGGTCGGAGAGAACGCTCAGCGATTCTAAACCAACGGTCGAGGACGCAATGCAGCCCATCATTGAACATTCCTGAAAATTGTGATTACAGTGGTGGCTATTCACTTCAACAGCTTTAATAATTTTGGAGCAATTTTAACGATGTTGTA